>NC_073692.1:59220628-59403128 GCF_029784155.1 Uranotaenia lowii
GTTCTGATTTAGAAAGTCTACAATTCTATTAACAAGAAGCTTCTCGAACACTTTACTAAAAACGCTTAAAGTCGAGATAGGGCGATAGTTATTGACGTCAAGCAAATCGCCAGCCTTAAAAACAGGGATGACTTTCGCAATTTTTAGACAGTTCGGGAAAACTCCTGACTCCAAAATTTTATTAAAGTATTGTGTAAGTATGTGCGAGAATGTTTCGTGGTTATTTTTCAAGACATTAACAGGGAAACCATCTGGTCCATGACCCTTTTTATTTTTAAGTGAAAAAATTACAAGTCGAACCTCGTTTACACTAGCGGGCCGTAAGAATATTGTATTTTCTACCTGTTCGATTTGAGTCAAATGATCATTTTCAGTATTTACTGGAATCTTTTCAGCCAGGTTCTTTCCAATTGTGGAAAAGTGTTTGTTAAATTTCTCACAAATCTGTGTACTATTGGTTATAACACCTCTTTCATCTGAAAGGTTAATTGAGGAAGTCGTTTTAGATTTACCTAAGAGCGTATTAATGTTTCTCCAGAGCTTTGAATGTGGTGAATTATTTAATAAGCGCTCGTAATAGAGCCTTTTACATTCTTGTTTTTTTGAACTCAATTTTTTATTTATGTGAATTAGCATCTCTTTTAAATTGATATCATTTGGATGCTTTTTCGATCGTTTTAAATAATTCTCTTTTATTTTGATGAGTGTCCAGAGGTCAAATGTCATCCACGGACAGCAATTTCCTTTAAGTTTTACCCTTTTATTAAGTGTTCGAGAAGAAATTTTCACAAAGCGATTGTAAGTTGATGTGATTTCTTGTAGGCCTTCATCAACATTTTCTGGTAGTTGAATACTGTTTAAATAATTCACAAATAAGCTGTTTAGTTTAGCGTTATCAACTATCTCTTTCCTAAGAATTGTTACATTTTTATCACATAATAAATTGAATGATGTGAGTATTTGTAAATGGTCACTAACATCAGAAAAGATTGTATCATTTTTCAATCGATCTAAGTCAATTTGCTTCGATATAACGTGATCTAGAATATTCTGAGTTGTTGGCCTAGTAGGAAAGGTGTTTGTACAAGCGTATCCAAAAGATTCTAAGATAGATCTATATTTTGCTACGGTATTCAGGTTAATCAAATTCACAGGAACGTTTAGGTCACCGACAATGAAGCAGGAGTGATTATCAGCAACAGACGTTAGAAGAGATTCAATTTGATCACAAAACATGTTAAACGGGAATGAAGGGGGTCTATATACGCCATGAACACAAATTACTTGACCACTTGTACAAATTTCGACACTAATTCGGTGAAAGCCATCAAAAGTTATATTTTCAGTAGTTTTAAATTTCAAATTTGTCTTTATATACATAGCTAGGCCTCCATATGGTTGGTCGCGGCAAGAGAAAATCGATGTATATCCCGGAATGTTGTAAATACAACAGTTATCTTTACCAAGCCAGGTTTCACAAACAACAATAACATCGATACAAACATTAAAATGATCAATGGTCTGTAATATGCAATCAAATTTATCTAAATTATTCATACTACGTACGTTCCATTGCAAAATTCTAAAGGATCTTGAATCATTATTAAAAGTACTTAAATTAAAATCTTCTACATTTTCATGGTATCTATTCATTAAACTATCCATTGAATAAAATATATTTCAGTTTTAAACATTTGTAGATCTAAGATCTTATTTTGATCGTGGATCAGCATTGTTCCTTTTTCGTTTGGGTGAAGGACTTTCATTTGGAATCGTGGATGTGTTATTTCTTTGCTGAGTGACATGCATGCTCATGAAGCGATTCATTTCAAATTTAGTTTTGATTATATCAGGTTTTGAATTATCTGTTTGTTTGACCAAAATGGCACCATTTCTTCCGGGCCAAATGTATTTGGCTCCAATTAAGTCTTGATATTCGCGCAATTCAGTTAAAATTTCCATGGATAAGGGCGTCAATTCATCCCTTATTGTGACGTTTAGTGGTTTACCATCAACTACTAATGAAGGATCTATTGAAGAAGAGGCAAGTTTCCCAAAAATTCTTTTTTTACTGAAAATTTCTTCTTTTATTACTGTATCTTTTAATAGAACTTTAATTGGTGGAGACTTTTCATTGGGTTTATTGGATGATATTAATCTAACAGCGTTTAAAATGGATTCAGTTTTAAGGTCGTAGCCAAAAGTGCCACATGTTTTGCGTACAAGTTCTTGTGTATTTTCTCTATTATTGTATGGCAATCCGAAGATCAAGAGGTTTTTTGAAACAGCCTCCCGGTTAAATCGGTCGAGGTTTATTTCCAATTTATGGACCTGATTGGTAAGATTTGAATGCTTAGATTTGAGATCAGTTACTTCTTTTTCAAGAGCATCGTTTCGGAATTTTATGTCTTTGAAATCAGTCTGAATTTCATCGAATTTCGTGGACAAAAATTCCTGCGAAGCCTCTATCGCAGTAGTAACTGATCTCATATCCGTTTTGATTGAGGTCAATTCATGTGAAACCACATTATGTACGGTCGTTTCAATTTTAGTATGGATATTTTCGATAATTGTTTCATGATCTTTCCGTAAACTTATTATTTTGGCGTAAATACATGCACAGTTGGCATCGCAAAAGTATTGCTGCGCTTTCATTTTGCGAGCTGCACTTCCAATCAGATTTTTGCAGCGAAGATGAACGCTCTTGAAACAATATGCACAAGTAAGTATTTTATCAAGATTATTTTCAACATTATTACATTCAATACAAATAACTTCATCATCACATTCCATGTTCGCCATTGCCATAATACAACAATTAAAAGCTAAAAAGGAACTAACTCTTTTGATGAAACGCACAACTAAAGCTAGAAATTATTAAAGTTAAGAAATAAAAGACTTATAAGTTTATTTTAACAAACGCACAAACTAAGATTATTTAAGAAAACAATACAAATAAATATTTCAAAGAAAAAGTGTTATGAAAAGAGGAAAAAAAAATTAAATTAAAAAAAAAATCATAAGCTATCTTAAATTATTTGTATGTACGGAGATGAGAAATATTTAATTAAAAAGCGTTTTTCAAAAGGGTTCAATGTCAAAATCGCAAAACAAATAAAATTTTAAGGACAAAGACAAACCTAAATTATGTGTGTGTACGGAGATGAAGATAATTCAATTTAAAAGCGTTGAAATAAAAGAAAATTGATTACATATTAAACGCACAATAAAAAAAAAATCTAATAAAATCGAAAGTTAAAATCATTGCTTTCCAAAAAGAACAATTTTCAAGTTTATGTTGCACTGTGTACGACTATCAAGAATACAAGTGACGAGTCACCATGAAAACCAGCAAACGCATAGTTCCAACAATGTGTGCTACTAACGGAAGCAACAATACTTTCGTACCTACTCATGTGCGCTGGCTGCGTTTGCCTAATCTTCACCGCTAGCGATCGAGATTCACTAACAAGCTAGCAAGTGCAAGAAACACAACCCTTTGAAGTGCGCTAATAACAGAGACACACACTTTCGCACTACTTGCAAGTGCCCCGAGGTTGGCCAAATACTACACCGCTCAGCGACGAGATTTACTAACAGCTGAGCAAATGATAGAACCACAAGAAGTTGAACAGCGGCAGTTTTTTTTCACTCAGATAGACCGACAAACGGTGGACGCATGCAGATATGGTTGAGATATATGCTTGGTCAACGATTTGCTGCTACTACCAAGCATAACGCGTCTCCACCGTCGAAACATCCTTTTCCGTTTATTTTGACCAAACGTGCTTCACGATCATGTTCTCTCATCAGATCTCTCAGATTGAACATCTGGCTGGGCTGGGCAGCAGCAAAGCAAGCGGCACAGCATCCGGGCAGCTCTCTCCTCCCAACAAATTGCATCAAGCACGCATCCCGGAGAAGATATAAATGATGAATCTTTCGGAGTTCATCGTTTCATTCGCGACACATAAGCCGGGTTGATCCGTGCGTTGTAGCTCCCTCCAGGATTGATGGTTTTCGCGTAAGCGCGATTCCGCGAGTGATTTAGCAAACCAACTGATACCCACATCGATCTAATGACTCGTGTTTGATTAGTGAAGGTACAACGCTGATAGACAGTGCATCTTGACACGAGTAGCGAGAGCGCGTGTGTTGTTTTCAGTCTGCAGAATCCGCTACCGGTAGACGGCGACGAGACTGTGGCAAACAAAAGGTGACGCGCCATTCATTAGTGAGCTTCTCAATGTTCCCTCCGGGTGACAGTTGGTGATTGATCTTGTACAACGATGCTCGAGGCGTGAAAATATAGAGTGCGTGTGGGGGCAATTATCTAATCTGTTCTACATTGTCTTGTTAAATTGGATTAGTGGATGGGATACAAAGTTTGAAATCTTACTCGGCTCATCTTTTTCCGATTAACATGAATTGCATATACGTTTTGGAGTATTTTTGATGCCTCCAATTCAAAGCGTCATACGGTGGAAATCAGTTTGATATTGTTTTTGGAAAGCGAATTTTCGAAAAGTGCAATTGGAAGTGATATTTTTTAACTATAACCATACTGTTATTTGAGATGTGAGTGAGTTATCGACTTCCATTATTCGAAATTGCTAATTGAAACGTGAGTTATTACATTGCTAACCCGATAACAGCTATTTACAGCTAATCGAAATCGCTAACGTTGTGGGAAAGTTAGTGACCTCTAATTCAGAGCGCTAATCGCTAATCGAAAATTGAAAAAGGAAAGCAAAACAGATAGTGTAAAACATTATTTCGATTAGAAAGGCAGTACTGTATAATGTTATTTTTTTCTTTTTTTTTGTAATATTTCAGTCCAACGTTTTTTCATTCAGGTTAAGCATTCCAGAATATTTGCCGCTCCTATAGAGGGATGGAAATTTTCTTAAAAAACCTGGCATAATCTGGGCATTTCATTTAGAATTTTCTCTCAAAAGCCAGGCAATATCCGTGAAAATCTAGGAAAAAAAAATCAAGAAAGGATCGTCGTCTTTTACATTTTCTGACAGCGTGTAATTTCACGTATGTATGCTCAAAAATTAAAAAAAGATAATTGATCCCGTTGATGGATTAGAAGCATTCTGGTGGAATTTAAAAAAGAGTGTTATTTTTAAAGTTAAGGGAGGATTGATCCTTTATTAAAGGAGACTTGATATTTTACTCAGGAGGCCCTAATCCTTGAAAAAAAAAATAAACAAAATAAAAAGATGAAAAGTCCATTGAATGTTTTGACCCGTGTAAATTATCATTTCACAATTTATAAGTGCCAGAAAAAGAGCATTCCAAAATTATATCTTCAACCCTCTATAGTCATTGCATACTTAAAGGCGCTATATTCTCATTTTTAAACAGAATAAATTTTTTGAGTCCTTTTTACGAAGCTATTATCTCTAAAATATTAGTGGTTGTATAAAAATTCTTACTTCCGTACTTATCAATGATTACGATCTATTCAAAAGCAAAATATACATTTTTGAACTCTAGGGATCAATTGAACCCAGAATGAACATTTTAGAAACCTTTTCTGGACAATAAGAGTTTAAGATTGCTTCGAAATACCATTTTTTCAGATCTTCAAGTAACATTTTATGGAATTTTCAAACAAAGTGCAATAACTCAAAAAGTAAATTTGTTAATTTTGTTTCCGCCGGATGCCATTTGGCGCAATCCCATTTAGAGTCCTTTGCCATTCGGTGCATTGCCAACCCCCCCTCCCTCCCTCCCCCCACCCCCTCGCGGTCTAGGTCATTTGGCGCGTTGCCATCTCACGCATCTTTTTTCGATTTAACTTATCAAAAAATTTAAAGCTATTCTTTAAAACGGAAACTAGTTTCGAGGTTTTGTATACTGAAAAAAAAATTGAAAAAACTCCAATTTTGGCTTATTCTACTAAATCATTAGTTTGAAATGATACAGACAGATTTTTAGTGGCTTGTGATTTAGCTCAGTTGGCAAGTCAGTTGCTTCCTGAGCCGATGCCCGTGAGTTCGAGCCTAAGAGTTAACATCGAATACAGTTGTCCCGGATAAGTTGTTCAATGACTGTCCGCCAACTGCATCGTAGATATAAGTCGCGAATGACATAAAAGATGTTAAAAAGACTATAATCGAAACATTAAAAAAGAATTTTTGGTTTCTCGGGAATTCCTTCCCATTGGAAAAAAACAGCAAACATTAATGCTTATTTCCAGCAAATCAAAAAGCTGGAAATCAGCAATCCAGATTGCTGAAAACCAGCTATTTCTAAAAAAAACCGGATGTATATGGTATCAAATTTATATTTTAATTCAAAATAAAATCACCAATACTGGCTGTGCATATAGTTAGCAATAAAACCACTTATGTATTTATTTTCAGAAACATGATTATTTTTGCAATACTCCAACATCGGCTTTGAGGTGGCAGCTTTGTGCCAAAGTGTTGATCATTCGCCACCTGAAAAAAATAGTTTTGATTAGTATTTTTATAACTCACTCTTTATGTCTGGTAGCAAAAATGAAAGGATAAATAAAAACACCAACTTGTTTTAATGTAACCATAATTCTTAAAATAGAGTTACACCTTACTTCAGCGTGCGAAAACTAATAGACCCCAATTTGACAACTCGCTGGCTAAATTTTCCAGCAAACCAGACCAATCGCTGGAAAGTTTAGCAATTTGAAAACCGATTGTTGATTTTCCAGCAAAAATGGCAAGAACGCGACCGAATGCTGAAATATCAATTGCTTGTTCCCAGCAAAAAAGAGTACATATGAACTCGACCTTTATGTACGACAATTCGTAAAAAATCCGTGAAACGACCAATATACAATGATCTGCCGTGATTGACAGATTTTGTCGTCCTATGCATAAAATAATTCGAAATTAAGATTTTTTTTAACATGAAATACGATTTATATTATCATAACAACCAGGTGTTAGATTTTAGCAGAAAGTGCATTTTTCTATCAAACAAGATGTAATAATGTGCATGCAATCGTATACCTATTCAAATTAATTCGCATGTCTGGTTTTCGTAAAACGTATTTGCTGGCAATCGTAAAAGAATACAAATAAGTTCAATGAAATCGTTTATGATAATGAGACATCGATAATTGGAATCTTTTTTAAGGAGGCCTCAAAATGTTGGTCTATTTTCAGATCATCGAAATCCCCTTTAATTTATATATTCGAGATAGCGTCGAAGAACCATCATGAGCTGCAGATCGTATCGTCAGAGGATCAAGTCCAGGTACTACAATTACTTCATGAACGTTGAAAAAATTCTGCAATCAGGAAATAATAAATTGTATGATCTAAACTTGAATTTGACAGCAAAAAACGCATTTCTTTGAAATAATCTTATTTTTATTCAACTGACGGAGAATGAGAGCCCTGCACTCAAGTCGCAGAAGACGACCAAATAAGTCGTCGAATTTTCCATATTGTTACGAAATATGTCGTATATAAAGATATTCCCAATCGCATATTGAGCCTACAAGCCTGCAACCGCAAATTGTCATAGTATATTCCAGAAAGAATCAGGGCAGTCGTAAATGATTCGCATGACAAATCGTGCAAATCGTAATTTAATACATTCCAAATCAACACATGTTCTTGATGTACCTATATGGCCTCCAAAATGATACGTATACTCTGGTTTTGCTACATTAGGGCTAGGTGGGGTAATTATGAACAAAATTTCTTCATTTGGCACACTTACAGCCACCATATGTTTATTTCTTATCATAAATGCTGAAAAGCTGCCAACAATGAATGTTTCCGTGCTCTACATCATTCTGTAGAGCAACTTTTTTTGTTTTGGTCGCAACCCACGACCTTGAGACGTCTGTTCATAATTACCCCGTCTGTTCATATTTACCCCCCTGTCTAGGGGGTAATTATGAACACGGATTACGAACTTGCTATAAATTTTTTGAAAAGTAACAGTTGTTATACGTTACATTTACCCATAGTAAGCAGTGTATGGTGATTTTTTACTTAAAAATTATGTTCATAATTACCCCGAACTATGTTCATATTTACCCCGAGACTTGTCCAATATGATTTATATGGTGTCAGAAAATCTCAATTCAACACCAAATAATGAAAATAATTAGCAGTGATAAAGAAATGGGTTGTTTAATAAAAACTCAATTCAATTCATGCATAAAACTTGTAAAATAAACAAATGTAATCAAAAGAAGATGTAAAGCAACAGACAAAATAACTATTTAGTGTTCCTTTTTATTGATTTTTTCTATCTTCTGTTTCGGGAGTTTAATTTCTTTGTTGCATCTTTTACGTTTTGGTTGGTTTCTTTTTTCCGTTTCTATATGTCTTTGCAGAACATTTTTAATTGATAGGACCTCTCCATTCGAGTGAAATTTTAGGCGAGTTAGGCTACTCGATATTTTTTACATCCGTTTAAAGGTTTTGCGCAGCAAACATCAAGTCTTCACCTAGATGTCGTGGGCTAGGCTTTTCAGGTATCATAAAATTGAAACCTATACATATACAGAAAATTCGAAATTCTTTTAAGATAGTTGTTTCACAAAAACATTAATTGAAATCTTCTTGAATCAGTGAACAGTCATTTTTTGCTAGGCTTGTCAGTTATATACGATCGACTGTTTTGAAAAATATTTACACTAATAATTTTTTTAATCACATCTACGAAATTTCACATTACACATTCATTACATACATACATACATACATTACACATTCACATTCACAGCTCTATTCTCTGAAAATAATTGAAGTGCTGCAGAAGCTTTCCTCACCAAACTGAAAGAGAAAACCTTCAGTCAAAAAATATTCATTTTGCAAAAAATTAAAAATAAATTTTGTGATAGCGATGTGCCACGGTCGAGAGTCTACGTTAGAATGCTCGAGACGGCTCACCCACGATGTATGCTTGCTTGCCGTGATCGTTCACTGCGTGGGTGTTAGTATGTGTATTAGTTGAAAGTAGTACTTACAGTATGCTGCGGATTTCGTGCATCACCACATCTCCCTTTCCTTGAAATAAATAAAACATTATTATTTTGAACAGATTTTTCTTTTGTTATACTTTAATTTTAAATTCCAATATCAATGATTATTTTTCTTTAACAATTAAAAGATATTTGATTGATCACTCTTTGTCATTTTTAAGAACGGCTTGATAAGCCCTAAGTCGCGTAGATCTTCTCGGCTGGAAAGATGATAGTTCTGTGGTTGTTTCGGTGTTCGCTGTTGATTCCGTAAACTCATCTGAAATTCTTTTCAAGTGAGATACGTTCCTGTTGAATGTTTTACCTAAAGAAACCAAATTTATAATTACTGTTGTTCAACCCTTAAAGTGACCGATTACCTGTTTCAATGGATTTGATTCGACATTCTGAACCGTTTCGTTCTTCAACTATAAATTTCTCGGGTAAGAAATTCGTTGAGAGTTTATTCCCCGGAAGTAGGTTGCGCATGAGCACTGTATCGCCAGCTTTAATGTAATTCTCCTTTGCGTTACGTTTTTGGTCTTCTGTTTCCTTTCCTTTTTTCTTGAGGATTGCATCACGATCAGAATAATCAGTCGATACGGGCGTTGTTTCAAGATCTCCTGCGTCCGGTAATTTAAATCGGAGTTTCCTATTTTGGAGCAGTTCACTCGGTGCTTTCCCAGTGGTCGAGTGTGGGGTGTTGTTATACATTTCGAGATAATTGGCAATTTCTGATTTCCAGTTCCCGTTTATAGCGTTTGCAATTTTTAAGCGTTTTAACAGTGTACGATTCTGCCTTTCCACCTCCCCATTGGCTTGCGGCCAATACGGTGTGATATGATTCAAATGAATCCCTTTTATTTTACAAAAATCATCCATTTCAGAAGACACAAATTGCTTAGCGTTATCCAGAGTGATTGTGATGGGATTTCCCCAAACGCCAAAAATTTTGGATAACCTTTTGACAGTCTCTTTAGCCGTTATCATGTTCATAACCTCTAGTTCCACATATCGACTGAAATAGTCAATAACTACCAAAATATACTCTCCTGTTGGCATCGGACCCAGAAAATCAATTGCAATGTCCACCCATGGTTTAGAAGGTAGACATCTACGTTGCATGGGTTCGGGTGGATCTGATGTCTGAACCAATCGACACCCTTCGCACTTTTCACATATACGTACTGCTTCTTGATCCATATTAGGCCACCAACAGCGGTCCCTCAGTCGACGTTTCATAGCAGACTGACCAGGATGGCCTTCGTGAGCCAATACTAACATCCTTGCTCTTAGTTCAAACGGGATAACCAGCTTAGAACCCCGCATAATCAAGCCGTTAATGTATGAAAACTCATCTCGAAATGCAGAATATGGTTTAAGATTTTCCGCTTTCATCTCCAAATCCTTAGAAGTAGCCGTTTTTATCTCATTTATATCTATCGCAGCTGCTTCTTGGATAGCTCTTATTGCTATTTCCGTACCATCATCAAAATTTGTGATTTCAAATTTTTCATTCAGGGTGGATAAACTTTCTGCTGCAATACGGAAAATATATGTATCAGAATCATCACTCCACGATAGGTCTTGTATGTGGGAGGCCATCCTTGACAAAGGATCGGCAATGTTCGATTTACCTCTTCTGTACACAACGTTGAATCTAAATGCCTGTAATCTTAGGACCCATCTTTCAATTCTTGCAGTAGGTCTGGAGTTTGTGGAGAACAAAACTTCAAGCGGCCGATGATCGGTTTCTAAGGTGAATGTTATTCCCAACAGATAAATTTTGAATCTTTCTACTGCCCATATGATGCCCAGTGCTTCTTGCTCAATGGGCGGATATCGTTGTTCTGCGAAAGTTAAGCTTTTAGATGCATAGCCTATGACACGTGGGCTGTCTCCTTTAAATTGAAGCAGTACTGCCCCAAGGCCCTTGCCTGAAGCATCGGTTATCAAAACTGTGCGATCCTTGGGATTATAATAGCCCAAATGTTTTATAGATCCAATCAAGCGTTTTAGTTCTTCAAATGATTTTTGATGCTCGGTGTTCCATTGAAACGGGATGTTTTTCTTAAGCAGTTGTCGGACAGGATGACTAACTTTAGCAAGATTGGGAATAAACTTTGCGACGTAGGTCACCAAACCTAGAAAACTACGAAGCTTTCTTTCGTCTGTGGAGGCCTGCATTGTAGTATGGATTCCACTTTGGAATCAGCTGGTGCAACTCCATTACCAGAGAGCTTATGTCCCAAAAAGTCTATTTTGCATTGTTTGAACCGGCACTTGTTTACATTCAAAGCAATGCCTTTTTTGGTCAATGCAGCTAAAGTTGTTTTAACTGCGTCATCGTGCTCTATTTCAGTAGCTCCCCAGACAACTATGTCGTCTATGAATACAACTGTATTTTTGCATTCTGCTAGAATTGACTCCATTAGATTTTGGAAGAATTCAGGAGCGTAATTTATTCCAAATAATAATCTGGTATAGCGAAACAAGCCCCAGTTTGTGATGAACGTAGTAATATATCGACTTTCTTCCGCCAGTTCTACTTGATGGATAGCCTGTTTGACATCAAGTGTAGTGAAAAATTTTGCTCCATTTAATTTTGGTAAGATGTTGTCGAAAACTGGTAACGGATGATTCAACCGTTGTATAGCTTTGTTTGCTTTTCGCATATCTACACAAAGTCGTAAATCTCCATTGTCTTTGATAATTGGAACCAACGGTGACACCCATGGAGAAGGTTTATCAACACGCTCGATAATACCTACGCTCAAAAGCTCATCCAACTTTTCTTTCACTTTATGCAACATAGGAATAGGACAACGACGGAGTGGTTGTATAACTGCTGGTATAGAATCATCAATAGGAAGTGTCAGCTGAAAATCTTTGATTTTTGGAAAGGACTTGTTTACGTTGACTCGATTCACTTTATTGTTGACGCAGCTTGGCAGTCCAACTCTTAAAAGCCCCAAGTTTTGAGCTGTTACTTTGCCCAGTAAAGGCTGCTGACCTCCTTCGATGACGTAAAACGTTGTATCCGCTGTAATTATGTCGTTTCCATCGATTATATTTAGAGTAGCGTCAAACACTGTAAGTAGTTTCAACGGCACTCTTCCATAAGCCAAAAATCGTTTGGTACTATCTTTTCTTTCAGATTGGTAAGACACTCCTTTCATTTTCATAAACTCCCATGTTCGATCATCGATTAGATTGTGTGTTGAACCTGAATCAATTAACATTTCAATAGAAACACCTCCGATTTCACAAGTCACCATTTCATCTTTTTCATCATCAATCCTGTATACACGGTGTCTCTGGTGGAACAACTTTATTTAAACAAAATTAGCATCGCTAGTTTTTGCACCGTTGGAAAGCTGGGTTCTTCCCCTTTCATTTAAGCCCAAAAACAAAATGTTCCACCGGGGGGTCTAGAACATTTTTTTTTTTAAAGATTTGTTAGATTTTTGTTTAGAAAATTTCATGAAAAACTTAGTCATCAGAGTAGTCTCGGTCAAAAATGTTCCGTATCTTTGTAGGTATGTGTATACGTGCAAGTATTCATGAACTTGCATTTGTATGTATGTATGTGTGAATGTATGTGTGTATTTAAGTGTGTACGTATAGATATGTACTTAGGTATTATTTAGTTATTTAGTTTACACTTAAACATTTTTTTTCAAAATAATCTGAATTATTGATTTGTTTTATTTTCTTATTTGATTGAAGTTTTAAATTTCCTCGAAATAATTATTACCCCCGTTTACTCTGTTATTATAATCACTATAACAACATATAAACAGGAAAAAATAAATACTTGTACTGTGTAAAGTTGATAAGTTTTCTGCAGTTTGTTTTGTGATTTCCGAAAAGATGAAACCGAAAACTCACCAAGAGAACCAAGAAGCTGTGTGCATTCTGTGTTTAGGAAAAAACAATTGACGAGCCTTATCAAAATCGATTATAGGAATAATTGAGAAACAATATCTTACCGATTATTCCTTAAAAAAATGGTTTTACCCCAAAAAAATCTGCGGCAATTGTTCGTTCGGGATTTATGGAAGAAACCAATAAGTCAAATGTAACAAATATTCGCAATCAATGACGATTTCCACAAGAAATTCACCTTATTGTAAGTGTGATTTATGCTTGGCAGCTCGAAAAACAATATCTGCTACACGAAAAAGGGTAGGAAGGCCACCATCAACAAATTCTAAAAAAGCTCGATCTTCTAAGCAGTGTTTATCCTGTTTTTCCATAATCGGTATTTTCAATAATCAGCAATACTTGATAATTTATAATCAGTGTTACTTTTTAACAGGAAAAGGCAAGCGTCACAACTGTTCGTTGACAACTAGGCACAATAATGTGTTGCAGGTTTTGCGAGCCAATAACGGAAAAGGCGGAGAATCGGCAATTGCTGAATATGTGAGAGATATGAAGAGAGAGATTGATGGCACTGTTGAATTAGCTAATTTGAAAGGACGACCTACATCTCTGTCGTTAAATCGAAACCCCCTTGTGAAAAAACCTTACGTCTCAGTTGATGATTTGATTCTGATGAAAAGACAATGCAACTTAAGCACGAGGAACACCATAAAGCTGAGCAGCATCATGCGAGGTTTGGAGATTGAGGTTGCTCCGAATGTGGGACCGAAATTGACAATTTCAAACCACCGCCTCCAGCAGTACTTTGCAATAGTTCATCTACCGTTCGATGTTCAAGCTGATGATCCAAATTCTGGTGGCCTGGATCTAAGGCCTGTCATTTTTTGTAATGATGTCAACGGTATGATTGGCGAAATTTTAGAACACAGAAAATTATCACGGGATCAAATCATGATCAAAATTGGGGCTGACGGGGGAGGTGGTTTTTTTTGAAATAGTTCTGTCTATTTTATCCAAAAAGAGAAATTTAACCGATGAAAAGCGATGTACAAGAAAGGATACAGGAGTCAAAATGATGTTCGTTTTGGCTCTTATCCCCAAAGTTCTCGAAACTTACGAGAATATTAAACAAGTTTGGCAGGAGTTATTAGAACTGAACCACATCGAAGCAGTTGTTGCCGGAGATCTGAAAATGATCAATATAATTTTGGGAATAATGGGACACAGTTCAAGCTTTCCTTGTCCATACTGCACATCACCTAAAAGCAGTCTCCAAACAAGAAAAGGAAATCCGCGAACGTTGGGAACTCTAAACACTTTTTATAAAGAGTGGTATGAAACAGGCGCTGATAAAAAAAAGACCAAAGATTTTTTCAACAGCATAAATCCACCACTATTGCACGGCGAATTGAGTTCCAAAACACTGAGACTATGTCCTCCTCCGTCTCTTCATATCACTTTGGGATTAATTAATGCAGTTTTCAATCGGATCAAAACTGAAAATTTAGAAGTTGCAGAACGCTGGTCAAAAATTAGCAACTGCCACCGTCACAATATTTATGGTTTTACCGGGAGAGATTGCCACAAGCTATTAAAAAATAGACAAATGATTTCCTTGGAAGGATCCACAAAGTTACTTCGAGAAGTAAGTAAATTTGACATATTTTTTGTACAACATTTCATACGGATTCGCTCATTCCAGGTACTGGACCGCTTTGACGAAGTATTTAAAGCATGCTTCCAAGAAGAACTATGTCCACACTTTGCCGAGAAAATTGGCGAATTCTCAAAGGTTTGGGAAGAAGCCAAGCTACCGAATTTATCAAAATACCATATTTTGAAATTTCATGTTCCCGAATTTTGCGAGGAGACAAATTCCTCATTGGGAAAATACGGTGAGCAGTCATGCGAAACTGTTCATTTCGATTTTGCGACGAATTGGGCGAACATGAAAGTGCCTGAGACGTCAGAACTATATGATCATCAGTTACTTCGTGCCGTTGTATTGTACAACAGCTCTCATATTTAACCTTTATTATTAAAATAAATCCCCATTTGTTTTGAAATTCTAAACATTTCATTATTCATTTCAATGTTAATTCATTGAAATACAATCTATTAGTTGTTCAAGATGAATGAGCAATTATCATTTAAATGATCACACACATACATACACACATACATACACACATACATACAAATACAAGTTCATGAATACTTGCACGTACACACATACATTTTCAGACACACATCCATACACATACCTACAAAGATACGGAACATTTTTGACCGAGACTACTCTGATGACTAAGTTTTTCATGAAATTTTCTTAACAAAAATCTAACAAATCTTAAAAAAAAAAATGTTCTAGACCCCCCGGTGGAACATTTTGTTTTTGGGCTTAAATGAAAGGGGAAGAACCCAGCTTTCCAACGGTGCAAAAACTAGCGATGCTAATTTTGTTTAAATAAAGTTGTTCCACCAGAGACACCGTGGTATACCGACAAGTGCACTTTTCTGTCTTCCTCCTCCTCGCTTTCCACTCTATGTACATACTTGGGTCGTTTGTCATAATTTTGGTTCCGTTGACTAGACCATTTTCGCTTATTTGAATCCCGGCCTTTAGCTATTCTTTCAATGTTCTGAGGACACATGTTAGCTAGATGATCGTAGTCATGGCATCGAAAGCACTGCTTCCCTACTGCAGGGCATCTCATACCGTCACGATGTCTGGCAAAACCACACATGGCACATTTAGCTGGTATGTACTCCATTTTAGATTTATTTTTATTGAGCGATGTTCTAGAAAAATCAACTCGATTGATTTGCGTTGCATTTGATTGCTGACTCATTCGAGCTGCTTGGTACTTAATCGCTTGAAATGAGTTCACAATTCGTGTGGCATCATCCAACGACAGGTGTTGTTTCTCAAGCAGTTTCCGGCGCAGTTCTTCTGGAGCATTTTGGTTAAGTTTGTCTAAAATTGCAATCTGGCGACTTTCAACTTCCGTTTTTCCAAAATAACATTTTTCAGCCTGTTGTTTAATGCGAATCAAATATTTCTCAATAGGTTCGTCATCACCCTTTTTCAATGTCCAGAACTCAAATCTTTCATAGCTTTCGTGTTGTTTTGGGGCAAAATGGTCAGAAAGTGTTTGTTTAGCCTTCTCATATGGATCAGTTCCAGCTGAAACTTCTGAATCATCACCAGTGATTCCGTAATAGACAGATTGTAGTTCAGCTCCTCCAATTGCTAATAACTGTGCTTTACGTGTGGTTCCATCCACAATACCAGTAGCGATCATGACATTTTCAAACCAGCGAATCCAAGACACCCAAGAATTGCGAACTTCTGATGAGGGCAAATGCAGGAATCGAAATTGAGGCATGTTATATGACGCTGGACTGAACAGTGCAACATTTTGTTTAATTTGTTGTTCACGCTGTTCTCCCGTGAACTCGGTGCCACGTTCTTCCTCCATTTTAAGCTGTTGAAGGCAAAAATTTCATATATAAATTCAACATCCAGAAGCAACTCTGCTTCTCAATTGGTTTATCAAGTTCATTTGAGATTGTTTAGCATTAGCACTTCAACCAACATTGGATGCAACTTTCAAAATAACCTCCGTGCAATAATTCATTCCTTTTCTCCAACATGAGTTTTTAAACCTCATTTTTCTCATCTGATCTAGAAAGTTGGCTTCTATCAAATTTTACTCAAAACTCTTTCTGAGTAAACAGAATGCATTTTTTTTTTCACTCAAAACAATTTCTGAGCAAACAAAACTTGATTGATTCGCTCAAAACCAATTCTGAGCAAACTTCTAAAATTTACCCAAAACTGTTTCGGGGTAAACGAAATTTTACATTTTCCAATAGTCCAGGCCATTTTCAATCGTCTATTTTCTTTTCGCTCAAAACCATTTTCTGAGCAAACACAACTACATTCAAACGAATTATGAGATCTTCAGTCAAAATTTCACATTGAACATCATAGTACGAAGGTAAGAAGCACGTCTTAATTCCTACTTAATTCCCTGCCTCGAAATAAAGTGTAGGGGAAGAGGGGGTATAATGCCCACGTTAAGAAGAAAGCCTTGTTTTAGAGTACATTTGAAAAGATTAACTTTAATTTTCGATTGTGCTTGATAGTTTGGTTTATTTTTTGTCTAAATCTGATAGTTAGAATAACTGGAAGGTCAAAACAGGCCACAAATTTAATGAAGTTTGAAGAGTAGGTTGAAAATTGGATTTCAGATTCAGTAGGGGCATAATGCGCATATGTGTGTACCCAATCGCGCCGTTTAACGTTTAATAAGTGTTTATTGATTCTAGTGCCTCCAAAGTGTTTGCCAGGTAGAAACACTTCTATTCTTCTTCATAGATGGAAAAATGTATTGCTACGCGCAGTGCTGCCAGATATACTGAAATTCTTGTGAATAGTTAATTAAATCAATATTAAATTTAGAAATTTTAAATATATTCGTAGATAAACGGACATGGCGCGTTTTGCCCCACCTAGACATGTTTATTAAAAATCGTTCAAAATAACATAAAAAAAAATATTAAATAAGGAAATTTTTCGTTTTGTGATGATTTTCAAGACCAATGTTCATCATTGTAACTGATGTCAGGTAATTTTTTTTGGCGACAGATACCGTAATTCCTTACGAAAGTCGAGGCAAAAATTGCAAGGAATATGGCTTGAAAAGTATTTTTGGATTTTTGCAGGGATTTATCGCATATTTGATGCTAATTTTTTGTACAAAAGGTTTCTACTGTTAATAAGAAGGGAATAGCGTACCGAATTCTTAAAATAAGTGTATATCTAGCTAGATATCGCAGTGGGGCATTTTGCCCACACTGGGCATTATACCCCCAGTTCCCCTATGGGTAAATTTGAAAAGCATGCCAGCGGGTAGTGTTGAACACTACAGCAAACCCAGTACACATGAGCCTCTGAACGCCCTTGACACTGTAGGAATGGATAAAATAGTTCAAAGCTGATCTCAACAAATACAACAAAAGTTCATTTTCATGATTCCCTTTTGTGCGGCACTTCCATTTCGACGAAAATCAACCGCCTCGATCTTACCACCCAAGCGGGTACGTAACGGGAAAGAAACGCTTATGTTCTTTTTTTTTTCTCCCACCCACTTTCAGCGACCAGTTGGTGCAAAAGTACAGTTATTTTGCGCCAGCTTTCTAGTTTCGGTCATCTAATTTTCGTTCTATCTTTACTCCCACATTATTTTTTTTTTCTGGATATTCGGAGATTACCGTTATTCTGCCTCGTAATTTATGATTCAAAATCAAATGAAGCAGGTTTTATTTTCATACAAGCATGATTTTAAGAATGAAAATTTCACGTACCTTTTTATTTCAAGATGATCCAATGCTAGGTTGAAGACGTAATATCACATTTTATTCCAACTTTTAACTAAAGCACAGAAACTTTTGATTTTAGCCCCCAAATTCCCCAACACATTTTTTTTTTGGCCCCCTCAATTTTTCACTATCATTATTTCGCTTTCAAAATGATACCATAGGAAATCACTTTTTCTTTTATTTCATATTCCTAAGCAAGAAAATGATGCCATTGGACATCACTGTTTTTTCTTTTATTTCATATCTATTACTTAGCACACTTTCCCAAAATCACTAATAAACCAATTAAGGCACACTTGATCATGATTTATTATCAAACCTTATTTTCCAAATTTTAATTTGAAACACTTTTCCAAGGCTTCTCTTATGAGCCAAATGATTCCAAACCGAGATCAAGATCAAACCACTTTTTCTTCTTTGCACGCGCGTCGTTACAACTCGTCGCCACTGTGATAGCGATGTGCCACGGTCGAGAGTCTACGTTAGAATGCTCGAGACGGCTCACCCACGATGTATGCTTGCTTGCCGTGATCGTTCACTGCGTGGGTGTTAGTATGTGTATTAGTTGAAAGTAGTACTTACAGTATGCTGCGGATTTCGTGCATCACCACAAATTTATTCGAACAAATTAACATTTAAAAAAATATCAAAGTTTAAAAATAAGACTGCAAGAAAATAGATTTTGGATCTTTGTTATTTATAAACAATTATTATTTGCTGTAATTCTAATGTTCTGAATAGCAGCAAGTTATCCAAACATACAGGAAAGTTGAACATTTTTCTCTTTGCTTTGTGGACTTATTCACCTTTTATATTTATTAAAATTCATACATTTGACTGATGACCACAGAGATTTAAAGTTCATAATAATGTTAAATACAACGCGGTTATGAATAAAAGTTCGAGCAGCAAACATTTTGCAAACAAACGGTGCATTTTATTTTAAGTCAATTTAAACATTTCTTCAAGTTTAATTCATAACCTTGTTATTTATCTATACAAAAAAAACTGGTTTGGAAGGACGTAAAACCTGTATGCGGTATTAAAAAACTATTCCTGGGATACACGTTTTCGGTTTTGGTATTACCGGTAAAACTATGCTTACGCACCACTTACTTAATCTAAGAAAACATTTGACTGGCTTTTTTCTATCACCAAAAAGCAAGTTCTTATCACTAATTTTTTAAACAGAATGAAGACTTTTTTAAATGTAGTTACTGATTGAGCTTTTTTTCAATTTCTGTTTTATGCATTTTTTTCACTTTTGAAATTTTATTTACAGTTTTGATAAAATTGTGTTCAAAAGTTTTTTCAAAGACTGAAAAGAACTGGCATAGCTTTTTTTTTAAATCCGAATCTCATTTCAAAAAATCAATTTCTCAAAAATCAAAACTTAACACTTAACACATTGCGGACCTTATTTAAATATTAAATTTTTTGGGTCCAGTGGATTCTTCTGTGATATAGTATGCCAAGTATTGATGTTTCCCGGCTAAGACTTCTTCACGATCCTTAATGTGTTAAGATTTTACAGAAGGGGGGAGGGTGGGAGGTTTTTTACAAGGGGAAGAGGGGGAAAGAGGTCTGGAAATGCTTGGGTAATTAGTAAATGGCCTCCTAAGTTGATGTATAAAACATTTGACCATAAAAAGGCCAAAGAAATGTCAGGAAATGAATAAGAACATGTGTTCATAATTACCCCATAGGACGAAAACTATGGGGTAAATATGAACACTCATCTGTGAATCAGTGGGAAAAAAAATTTTCAAATTTTTTTCAAAATCCAGATAAAGCATCCTAAACTGGATGTAAAACAGGAGATGGCAACATTCCAGCTGGATTTCCTGTGATCAGATATTCAAAACATTGAACATTGTCGAAAACGATTTCCGTTTCACGGGGTAATGGTTTTTTAAAACATCTGAAATCATATCATTAGGATTTGAAAACAGATCGGAAACAGCTTAAAGCTATCAATCGGATGTTAAACTACCACTTTTGGAACTTTTTGTTTTCATTCATCCCCCACAGCAGCGCGTATGGCACTTGTTCGGAATTACCCCGTGTTCATAATTACCCCACTTGACCCTATATAAGGTATGTTTACACGTATATTTGCACATATATTTGTGTTGCCAATTCGAAATACCCACCAAATGGTTGTCTGGGTGACAGTAGAACTTACTTACTTACCTACACACTTTCTTAGGCACAATTTTCCCGTATGTTTGGATAACGTGCCGCTATTAAGCATACAGTGAGGGGGAAAATAAAGTGTCCAAATATTTTTTTTCCACTTCTTTTATTTTTCTGGTTGAAATTCGACGAAAACACATAATAATCATTTTTAAAATATTATTTATTATGTTCTTTGCAAGTTTTGTTAATGTTGCACTGGTTAAAAAGAATTTTTTTTTTCTGATTGGGGCAAAATGTGTTCAGATCAGTACAGCTTCAAATACATCAAACTGAAGGCAAACAAAAACGATTTAACAATGGGTATGGCCTCCTTTAGCCTTCAAAACCTCCTGCAAGCGCTTCGGCATACTTTCAACAAGGTTGTGCAATTGTTGTTCTCACGCACGATCCAGGGCATCAAAAAAAAAAAAAATTTTTTTTTGTCGCACCAGTCTTATCAATCGGAACATCGAGGAACAACCCACAAATTTTCGATGAGGTTCAGATCAATACTTTGTGGGGGCCATTCAAGAGGTTTAATGTGGCAGGAACGGAAAAATGACTTCGTCAGCTTGGCCATATGTTTCGGATCGTTATCATGCTGGAAAACGAAGCGCTCTTCGAGGCCCGTCTTGATGAGGGATACCTCGAGGTTTTCCCGCAGGATATTGCAATATGACTCAGCTGTCATGATTCCGTCAATTTGTACCAAACTGCTCACCCCACCCCAAGAAAAGCACCCCCACACCATCACGTTACCTCCTCCGTGCTTGACTGTTCCTTGGATATGGCGGTCTTGGAGCTCCTCACCCGACTTGCGCCACACACGATCCCGCTTCTTCTGGTTGAATAGCTCGAATTTGGATTCGTCGGTCCACAACAATGTACTCGAGCCGTTTATCGGCGTGTTCCTTGGCGAACTTGAGCCGCTTAGCCTTGTTCACCTGGCTGATGAAAGGCCTTCTCACTGCGATCTTGCTATGGTACTCCTTTGCATGGATGCGGCGACGGACAGTACGACGCGATACCGAAAGTGGGAGGTCTTCCTGTATCTGCCGGATCGTAAATTTTTGGGTTTTTCTTTACCTCAAGAATGATTTTCTTGTCCGTTCTGGCATCTGTATTGGGCTTCCGCCCTTTTCTCGGGCGATCCACCACCGATCCGAACGTTTTCATCTTCTTCATGTGTGTGTGTGTGTGCTTCAGTACTTGGCCACTTCCCGGTGCGTTTAACCGTTATTAACATCACGAACAACCAGTGTCCGGATGGACAACGGAATGGAACCAGAAATTTTTGCGTTCTCCATATTTTACAACTTATTCGAATGTAGATACCTCTTGAATACTCCAGAGCCAAGCCAGTTGTTTATTAAACGTCGAAATACACAAAACAAACAAATTCGAGGGGCCTTGCGATGGAAGCTTATGGAAATTATATTGATTTTTGAGTTGGACACTTTATGTTGCCCATTTTTTGGAATATTATTTAACTGTTTTTTCTCTATCAGAAAAACTTTCTTTTTTACCAGCGCAACATTAACAAAAATTGAGAAGAACATAATAACGGCGTGTTCGTTAATTGATTTTTTCTATCGAAGTGATTTTTTCTATCGATGTTGGCGTTCGTAAATTAAACAAACTGTATGCGAAAGCATTGGAAGGAGATTTGACATCTACCAAATAAATCGATGCATCACCCAAAAAAATCAACAAGCCGTAAAAAACTACGATGTGTTTTCGTTGAATAACGTTGAATAACCAGAAAAATAAAAGAAATGATAAAAAAATAATTTCAACACTTTATTTTGCCCCTCACTGTACCCCCATCCTAATACTTACTTACTTATTTGTTTACTTACTTACTTATATATAATTTTTAATATAATTTTTATTTCGCTACCAAAAATTCTGAACATACGCAAGCATAACTGTGATGCTTCATCAAAACAAGCCCACCGAAAAAGCACCCGGTCCCGGATGTTCAACGTTAACCCAGAACATCTACGCCCGACAACTTGCAATCAACTCGTCGTAGGAACATTCCTGGTCACGCGAGGTATCACTCGGTAGATCTGCCGATCTCTCAGATATGTCAAGGTCGGGTTGCCCCGAGTAGGTTCAGCGACTAGGTATAGCGGATCTAATAAAACGGTTATTAAATAGGTATAGGAGTTTCTACGTCATTTTTGTGTTTTTTTCTTGTCTTGGCTCCTTGCTAACGGTAGCGTTTGTTGTTTGGATGATGCAGAGAATTTTTTTGCTGTAGGGTCAACGGCTCTAAGCTAGATTACCAGTTGCGAATGTTGTTGGAATCAAAGTTTTGGACATTCTCGTTTTTATTAACACAAATTATCGACAAAATTACTGATTTTTGTACAACTCGGTAGAGAGTAAAAAAAACAAAAATACATACTAGTCATCGCGACTTCGCGAGTCTAATCTTGTTGGAACGTAAAACTCAAGAAAGCCGGCAAGTGAGTGAACAAGTTTTTTTTGTAAACTGATGATCAGCTGAGAACATGGGCAGCTAATGTGGTAGGTCAGCGTATACTTTGAACCGGTTATGTCGTATGTGTGTTAAATGTTGATTTCAATTCAAGATGTCAAATCTTCTACTAGATCTCAACCATTAAACTCAACTGAATGATCATAATATTGAACGCAAGTCACTTATGTAGTTCTACTGTTGGAATCTTACCAACGAAGAATGAATCAAAAACATTTATTTTAAGCTACTCGAAACACGCATTCATTGGCGGATTTGCACGAGAAAAAAAAAACAACAATCATTTCCTCCACATGCGCGTTATTTGCAACAGTCATCATTCGAGAACGCTAGAGGAAGATGCAACGGATTTGCTAACGATGAACTTGTCTTGTTTACGTTACACTTGCAGGTATCTTCTAAAGGCCCTCTATAACGTCGATTGAGTTCTCTCGCTCGATTTGATCTCGCGGTGGCTCCAGCAGAATAAACAAAACAAATTGCTCGAATTGCGAATTACGATACACCGGGTAGACAGCCGGGCGTGTGCTTCTAAACTTAGCTCAGCCGGGGTGTTATCTGTGAAGTTCAATCAACCGATAATTGAGGTGAGCGGAATTTATTTACGGCACCCTCTGGGAAAGGCGAATACCAACTGGTTGTATTTTGGAGAAGAGTGTTAATCCATAGTGGCTTACAATGCGGAAGCGTGGAATGCAGCTCGATGAGAATATTTGGAATGATGGATCAGAAGAAATTCTCCTGGCAGACCAATGTCGTCATATTCGGATGTCCCACGGATCACAGGGAGTTGTTGGAAGATTGCTGTTCCTGATGGCGGCGGCAGTGGCGTCACTAGTTACTTCATTAGCAGCAGGTAAGAGAATGTCACTTCTTCTTTACCATTGATATTCATATACGGTGAAATCATAATTGTGGCTCTAGAGAGCTGGAATTTTCAAAATTCTTTTAAGATCTTTAGAACCGATGATTTTGTGTATTGTATTTGAACCTATAATTTGTATTTTATGACTCATTCCTAAAACCTCGTTGGCATTATGTTTGTTACGATCTGCTAAACTTTGTATAATTGATAGCTTTACACTATCCGTTTAATAATTATCGTTCAATCGTTTTCCATTCGAAATTGCTTTAGCAATATACCTACCGGTCAAAGAGATTGTTTACGAGAGAAAGATAAATTTAATGGCTTGTTAAGTCCGGGATAGGTCAGTGTGACTAATTAATTTGCAATTTTATTTTACAGGCTTTTCATAGCTTTCATAATTAGTCTGAAAAATGTTACAGTATATCAACCTTCAAAGCTCATTGGATATCTACTGTTTGATTTTCAAACAAAAAGTTCAAAATTGCAAATTTTTTTACAAGTGATATATTATCAATATTTAGAACCAAAGTGTCGTGTTCCCAGAAGAGTGTAAAGCAAGTTGACTAAACTAGAGTATATGTTTATTCAAGCAAGTGTGACAACTGAATGACAGAGCTATCACACAAGGGGTGGTATTTATACCAGCAGGTACTCCTAGCGTGATGATAGAATGCTGTGACATTCTAGTAGCTTCTGATTGGTTGTGTGGTCGTGGCCTACCACACAAAGGTATCTTACTTCGCTAGTTTTAAACAATTCAGTTTGGTTATTAAACAACTCATCTTCTTTGAAAGTTTGTAACAGCATGTAATATCAAGCTACCGTTGCTGTGCTCAAAAAATTAAGAAAGCAATAAGAAGCATTTTCGTGGAACGCAAAAAATCTGGATTAATTTATGCTTAAAAGATATTCATTTCCTTATTCGAGGGAGGGAAGTTATTCTTTGCCCAAAATGAAGCAAAATCAACGGAGAAAGGGTCCATTGACTAATTCTCGTAAAACAGTTTACGGGTCTCAGACAAAGAGAACTTTAAAAGTTTGCTTCCCACCATAGTCCATAGTACACAGAAACATTTTTTTTGCACAACAAAATCAACCTTTAAGCGAGGAGTAGGCGTTGGCCCAACGGCATCGCACGGGTTTTTTTTCGTATCCGCATTTTTTTTTATTGGATGTTTCAACATTTAATTATTAGAGAAATGTTTTAAAATGAAACTACGAGTGGCCGGATGTGATTATCGGAAGTGGATAAACGACCTTTTGATTTTGAATCAATTGCTGCGTTAAGTTCGCTCTTCTTTTTTTTTTTTTATCTGGGATTTTAAACTTGTTTGCTTATTCATCCCGTAAATTTAGCCGTTTCACGTTAGCATTTTTTTTCTTTTTGGGTGTTGTTTTCTGTATGTTTTTTGTTTTTTCTCGTATTTTTTTTTGTTTTTTCTCGTATTTTTTTTGTTTTTATTTTGTTTTTTTTTGTTTTGTTTTTTTTTTTTGAGAAGTAAAGAGAAAAGATAGAACATAACTAAAGGGAAGATCTTGTGCTTTTTTCAAGATTTATGTGGAAAGGAAAGAGAAAGATAGTGGATAACAAACATTGATTCATATTTCAAAGAAGAGTTTGGATTTGTTGAGGAAAGAAATAAGTTTTTTCTCTTCATGGGGACAGTTGGAGAGTATTTGTCGTAAACTGGGGGATAGGTCGCAGGACTGTCTTAGAGGAAGGTATTGGAGGCAGGAGGTGAGGATGTGTTTGACGGTAATTGGGGAATGACAGGATGGACATAGCGGGGGTTCGTCTTTGGTGAATATGTGAGCGTGTGTTAGTCGGGTGTGCCCGATACGGAGCCTGGTGAGGGCTCTTCTTTCAGGTTGGCTGGGTCTATCGGTCCATTTTTCGGTGGTGTTCTTTACTTCGCGCAATTTGGCGTGTAAGGAGTTGGACCATTTTGTATTCCAGGCATCTCTAATCGTCTTATGGATGAGTAGAGTACCATCAGATTGCGGAATTTCCATCGAGGGGGAGGGAAGCCCTGCACCAACAGAAGCTAGACGATCGGCCACCTCATTACCCTCAATGCCGACATGACCCGGCACCCAGCAAATTGCGATGTTTTTCCGTGGAGCTATCTCAGAGATGGTGTGGACCCATGGATGTATAACATTACCGGCAGCCAACGCCGCCAGAACGCTGGCCGAGTCTGAGAAAATGACGGACCCTGGGTTTGACATTTGTATTGCGTCTAGTATGGCGTAGGCTTCGGCGCTGTAAACAGAGCAGTATTTAGGAAGAGACAGGCTTCGATCAGGGATACTGCTGTGGTGTATACCACATCCGACATTACCATTAATGGTCTTAGAGCCGTCGGTGTAAATGCGTGTCAGTTCTTGATATTTCTCTTCCACCAGTTGACGGAAGTAGGGCAAGACAATGGCTTGGGGGTTAGCCAGCTTTGATTTTATGTTTCAGGGATAGATCAATGTTAGGTGTAGGGTCGTTCCAAAATTTGATTTTCAGCCCTTCTCTTGAGCAGATGGGTGGGAGGGTAATTCCCGTAAGTTCCATGAGTTGTGAGTTGGTTCTTAAGACCAATGGAGAGTCTGGGGGACATTGATAGGAGAGAGAACGAATAGCTTTGGAAGAAAGGTGTTTAGCGACAAGAAATTTAAAAGGAAGTTGCCCACTTTCGGCCATTAGAGAGTCGATAGGACTGGTACAAAAGGCGGCACAAATTGTGCGGATACAGTCGTTATAAAGGGGCTCCAGCCTTTTGATGACTTCGTCTGTTGCCATGCTGGTGAACCCTAGGCCGTAGAGGATAGTGGGGATAAGCCAGCCGTGGAGAAATCGGAAGAGGGAGTCTCGATGGGCAAAACTGGTCTTGTTGGTTAGAATGCGGAGAATATTGAGTTTGTTAATGGCGTTTTTCCTTGTTTGATTCATGTGACACTTAAAGTTTAGACGATCGTCGACCCATACTCCTAGGATGCGGGTGGAGTGCACCAATGGGATGGTTTGATTAAGCATTGTTAATGGGGGAATTTTTTTGAGTTTTCTTCTATTTGGGCCAAAGTGAAGGAGGGATGACTTGGAGGGAGAAAACTGAAACCCGACGGTCGGGGCCCATTCGGCAACAGAGTTTACGGCCGATTGCAGTCTTCTACGAGCCATTCTGGCAAAGGGAGAGGTGGAGATTAGGAGTATGTCGTCAGCGTACACTAATGTTTCGATGTTATTGGGGGTAGCATCAAAGAGCGAGTTAATTGCAATTAGAAAAAGAGTGGGAGCGATGACAGAGCCTTGAGGCACTCCTCCGAGGATTGGTTTGATGATTGAGCGAGCTCCGTTTATGAGCACTTGAATGGATCGGTTAGTGAGAAATTCTTTAATATATTGGAGTATCCTACCTCCCAGGTCCCATTTGACCAGTTGGTTAATTATCGCCGATCTATCGACCCTGTCGAAGGCTTTCGACAGGTCGAGCGAGAGGCATTCGACGTGTTGATGTTGATTTAGGTTGGTTGATAGGATAGATTCAAGTTGTTCAAAGTAGTCGTCAGTAGACCTCCCGGTCCGAAAAGCAAACTGTCTGGAGTCTAGAAGTTTTCGTTTTTCCAGGATGGCTTGCATACGTCGGTTTACCATCCTTTCCAGGATTTTCCCGGGGCAATCAAGGATGGTGATTGGGCGATAGTTATCGATCAGGTGTAGGTTTTGCTTCGGTTTGGGTATGGGTATTACTAATCCAGTCTTCCAGCTGTCGGGGAGTTTGCCTTCAGACCAAATCTGGTTTAGGATGTTGAGGAAGCATTTTTTGCCAAGAAGTGATAGGTTTTTTAATAAAGGGTATCCTATTTCGTCTGGGCCGGCGGATAGGCCCTTCACTTTTCTGAGAGATGACTCCAGTTCGTCGAGGGTAAAAGGGCTATTGTAGTCGGAGTTGATGTGGCTGGGTGTGGAAGGGAAGTCGGGTAAGGGAGTATTGGATGAGGCTGAGACTGAGGAAAAGAGATCGCAAAAGGAATTGGCTAGGGTAGAAGGATCATTTGTGTACTTGTTGTTGAGGAGAATATGGTAGGGGTTTTTACGGGAGTCCCCGCTGAGGGTCTTGATTTTGGCCCAAAGTACGTTTATTTGTTTGTTTATTTGTGTAAAAACATCAACGGACCACATGTTGATCCTAATGATAACTTAATAAAATAATGAGTTAAAAACTAGTTAAATCTACAAAGTTCTCGAAACCATTAAAATTTTTCTTCGGAAAGTAGTCCTTGAAGCGTCGAAGTCGAAGTACTCGGCGAAGCGGTTGAAAGTTCTCAAAATCCCAATAAGAGCGCTGTGGGCTCCGTAGTTATTCAGCCGGATGGGAACATAGAGCTGTAGATTTTGATTCCTTAATCCTCGGGGTCGCACACTGAGAGGAATAGCCTCCAGCAGCATGGGAGCGTCAATCCTCGACGCAAGGAGATCCGCTACGACTAGAGCACGTGCAGCGTTACGACGAATTTGAAGCGTGTCTAAATCAATTAGGCGGCAACGGTTTTCGTAACTGGGTAAACGAAACGGATCTAACCAGTTCAAGTGTCGCAGGGCATAACGTATGAAACGCCGCTGGATAGCCTCTATTCGTTTAGCTCCGTTCTGGTAAAATGGGCACCAAACTGCAGATGCATATTCAAGCGTTGAGCGAACTATGCTGCAATACAAACTTTTTAGGCAGTACACATCTTTAAACTTCTTTGTTACGCGAAATAAAAAGCCAAGACTTCTAGACGCTTTATCGACGATGTAATTCGTATGAGTCTTAAACTCCAGCCGGTGGTCTAGGATAACGCCCAGATCGTTGATGTGGTCCACCCGGGCGATGATTTCGTTCCCAAGAGTGTACTCTGCGTGAAGAGGGTTCCGCTTGCGAGAAAAAGAAATGACCGCACATTTGCTGTGGTTCAGAGGCAAGCAGTTGGTGTCACACCAGTGAGCGAAGGTGTTGAACTGCCTCTGCAAGAGATCGATATCGTCTTGGTCATTGATGATGTGGAAAAGTTTAAGGTCGTCGGCATACGCAAGTTTTGGGCCGTCCAATAGAGTGAGAACATCGTTAAAATAAATGACAAAAATTATCGGTCCCAAGTGGCTTCCCTGGGGCACACCTGAACAAGCAGAGAATTGTGTTGAAAAGTAATTTCCAGTTTGCACAGATAACCTTCGTCCCGTTAAATAGCTTCGAAACCAGTCCAGTAGGGAACCACAGAATCCTAAGCGTTCGAGTTTAGCAATAGCAATATCGTGATTTACTTTATCGAAAGCAGCAGACAGATCAGTATAGATGGCGTCGGTTTGTGACTTCATGGTGAAGCTATCTTGCACGAACGATGTAAAAGTCAGCAAATTTGTTGTCGTGGATCGTTTCGGCAGAAATCCGTGCTGATCATTGGAAATGTATTGTTTTGTGGACGAGAAAATCGGATCCAGAACAACCAATTCGAACAGTTTGGCTATCGAACAAAGAGCGTTGGAGGGGGTATTTGGGTGTACTTCTTCGGTAAACTGCTGCCAGCTTGCGATTTTGGCTTCATTAACTGCTCGCTTTGACCAGGACCGAGCGATCTTGTACTCAGCGAGAGCAGTTTCTTTTCGAGGGTCATCGTTGGGGATGCGTTTAAGGGTACGAAGTCTTTTTCGCCGTAATTTGATGGCTTCTCTAACCTCAGGAGTCCACCAGGGGACGGCGGTTTTCCCGGGTATACCACTAGTGCGAGGGATGTGTTTTTCGGCGGATTTTAAAATTATAGTGGAAAAGGTGGGAATGCAAGCAGGGTTATGAGTGGACAGGAGACTGTCAACATCAAGTTGATATCCAAGCCAGTCGGCATTATCGTACTTCCATCGGGGCCTAGCGGTGTTTTGCGGAGAAGGATGTTGGATTTTTATTAAGATGGGAAAATGGTCGCTACCATAGCAGTCGTCGAGGACATTCCAACAAAACTTAGGACCAAGCTCCCATGAGACCATCGTGAGGTCCAGGGCGGACATGTTTCCTGTGGAAGGGTCTAGACGGGTGGGTTGAGAGTTGTTCAGGATGGTTAAGTTGTGGGCTATGGCGAGATTTTCAAGATAAGATTCCTTTCTGGATGTGTGCGAGCTGCCCCAAGATAGTGAGTGAGCATTTGGGTCTGACATGATGATATATGGTGTTGGAATTTGTGGAAGAAGGTCGTCAATTTTTTCGGTGAAATCTGAGTAGGAAGTTTGAGGTGGGATGTAAAGAGAGACAGCAGTTATGTTGAACGGGTAGTGTAGCTTGGCACAGACAACATTCATTGTGGAGTTGATATTTATCAGATCGTAGGGGATTCCATTTTTAATAGCAAGGCCAGCGCCTTGTCGGGAGCTTGTGTTGCTGGTGGTGTGCAATTGATAGCCCTTAATGAGATTTTGCGGTATTACGGAGTTACAGAGAATGTCCTGAATGGACAAGACTAGCGGGGAGAATTTCTTCAATAGTAATTGGATGTCAGGAAGTCTGCACGTTAATCCTCGTGTGTTCCATTGAACGGCAAAGTTCAATGATTTCTTGGGGGCAGGAGATTTTTTGGGGCTCTTACTAGTATTTAGATGTTATGTTGCAGTTGTTTGTAAATATTTGAGATATTGAGTTGGGGGTTGAGTGAGCCATTGTTAGGGGTAAAGGGGTTTGATTTTCGAAGGTAAGAATTTCCCAAAAATTGAATTAAGATGACTTACCAGTTGTGTTGGGTGGAAGGCTATTGGAATTACCTGGTATGGCTGGCTTATTCTTCTTTGTTGTCGTTACCTGGTTGGGTGGGCTTTCGATGGAACTATTTTGGCGGCTTCGTTTTGGGGTGGACGTGTTGCTTGGAGTGCGGATTATTGTCATCTGACGATCGGAGTCGCAGCTGGAGTCGTCGGAGTCTTCTTGAGTGGTTGTGGAGTCGCCAACGAGAGTAGATTGGTTGAGGTTCTCCTTGAGCTGGTTCAGTTGTTCCAATAGTTGAGAAACTTGGGCTTCCAGTTGACGGATCCGCTGATCTTTTTGGGTTTCGGCTTGGATTCGTTCGGTGGCCTCCTTTCGGTGCTGTAGTCTGCTTCTGTACACCTTAGTGGCCTCGCCTTGGGAAATTCCCAAGTCAACCTTAAGGCGGACAATGGCTTGCTCCTCCTTGAAGATGGGACAGTTCCGGTTTATGGATGAATGGGGTCCTTGGAAGTTGACACAGTGCGGTTCGTTGGGGCAATCCTTGTGAACTTCGGAGTCACCACAGTCGGAGTCACCACAGTTTTTTCGCCGGATTTTTTTAGAAAACGATACACTTTCGTAACGCCCTGATCGGCAAGGAAACTTTGCAGATCGTCGTTACTTAATCCCGCAGCATCTTCACATGACACCACGCACTGGCAAAGGTTAAGAGTCGGGTGGTGGTCGATGGTGATCGGAGTGCCGTCGATCAGTCGATCCAGTTTGAGCAGCTTGTTGATTTGAGCGGGGTTCCTAACTTTAAGGAGATAACTCTCCCCTCGGTCAGTAGGATTCCCTCCGTCAATTTTTCCGACGTATTTTTCGACAGACGTCGATATGATGAAGGAGTTTTTGGGAAGTTTTTGGTGGCCGGATGGTTTCATTCGGAGAAATTGCATATCGCCAAACTCTCCAAACGGGTCCATCCATGAAGGAACAGTTCTCATATTTCGATTTCCTGGCGGGTTAAGTGCCCCGCCCCACACTGGGGGAGTTTCCCCCATCTCGGAGTGAGAAAACACTGGTTGCGATGTTTCGCTGAATAAACACCACACTGGCACTGGAAACTCGCGTGGAAAGGATGTCCGTGATCGAGAATACACGAGAACGCAAATGAGAAAAAACTACACTTAACGCAGAGCGGATGGAAAAAACGTCCGATCGGTAACGCGGTCGAATGCGAACTCAAGTTCGCTCTCCCGCAAGAAAAGTGAAATTTATATGCTCGAAAATTAAGTCCCTGTACTTGGGAAATCTGTTAGTTTGAAGAAAATGTATTGTGATCGAAATTGCTGCTGATTTAACGATAAGCGTTTGTTGCAAGGGTTTATTTACTGTTTGGGAGCTAAGAAAAGAAAAACATTAAATAATAAAAAACTAGTGTAGTCATTGAGATTTTTGAATAACTGTTTCATGCTGGGGTGGAGAAGTCAATTTCCAAACCGGTTGTTTTCTATAACGATAGCTATGAATTCATGGCATGCTTGAAGAGCCAGAAATATTTCTTTGTTTTCTAGGTGGACGGCCGAAAATCTTCTAAAGTCCTACGATTGCTTCAAGCTTTTCAACCTAAAAGCTGAGCAATATCCGGGCAAATTTGGTCAAAACCCAGCAATTTTTCAACAAAAAAAAAATTAAACAATTTTTATTTTATCGAAACGCATCAGCGAAGTTTTAGTCATACTTTAGGCTTCGAAAAAAAAAATTATCACTTGGATACAATTTGCTCAAAGAGAGTGTCTGTATTCTTTATTATTAAATGTATTTATTCTTTCAATCGATATGAAACGTGATTATCAAATGAATTAATATTAAATAGCTTAACTTTATTATTGAGGATTTGTGGAGGGATTTGACAGCTCATGGAACGATCGGAAAATTGATATACCTACAAGGGATTGTGAAATTAAGCCAGTCGGAGTATCTCGGAAAATTTTGAATCGTGAAAAGGATACTTGAGTTCCTAATTTGTTTCGAACTGTTGGAAAAAAGGAAGGAGTGTCAAACCTGTCCCAAGCCAGTGGTAACGGACCCCTTGGAGGTTGGTTGTTGATGAGTTAGCATGAACAATATTTGAATGTGTGATCGAAACTTCCTGTACCGACTCGGGTGAAAAAACCTTTCAGTCACTTGTGAGTTTTTCATACATACCTTCATACACACATACAACAAAATCAACCTTTAAGCCTTGCGATTTTTCGATTAAAGATTTTGAGTTCTGATACCGACGAAAAAGCATTTCTAAGAGCTTTGTCTAACCTTGGCAAAAAAGTTAGTCCGTTTATTGAGTAAATTTAATCGATTTAGAAATATTTTTTCTTCCATATATTTAAGGAGAACACATTTTTGACTTGTTGGTCTCTTTTTAAATTAAAGAAAACGATCTATCAGAAATCAATTCCTCAGTTTCGATTTTTCAGCTGGCAGGATGATTTTTCGGATTTATCTTTTTCTGAACATCGCAAAATCCTTTACTGATCTTTGTCCTTCTTTTTGTGACTAGAGAACCTCCTCTTAACAACTAGGGAGTCGTTCTTCTCCTTAACTAGCAACTATGCACTTAGGAGTTTTACGCTACTACTCAAAGGCGCCATACTCCGTGGACATTTCCCATTCGTGAATTACGGTAAGCGATTCCCAAGCGAAGAAAACTCCCATAAAACGGATGCGAACCAGCATACTCGGACTCATAATTGATCTGAAGTACGTTCCATGCAGATCAAAATTTAAGTTCTTATTGATATTTCCAAGTTCCAAAACAGGTCTAATTGACCTTCTATTCAGCTTCCAGGGGCCTTTTAATTCAGCTTCCAAAAATTGTAAAATGAGAAAAAAATTCTCTCTCTATCTCAATTGCACCTTACGCATCAGTTCATATCACCTTCTCTTGATTGTTTACGATGTTCAGTTCATAGTGCCGCTATGATTTCAAGCGCCGTATTCCAAACTCGATCAATTACGGCAAACAAATAGCCAGCCAGTCAGGAAGAAAGCTCCTCAATGCACTTTTTGTGACTTCGTGAATCCCGTTTTGTGTACTTTTGTGCACTTTTTATGACTCTGATTTCTTAATTTACATATAAATCATCTTTGAAAGTTGTTCAAGTTCATTAATGAGTACATACAGTTCACTAATGGAAATTGGACAAAACAAGTCCATGCAACGTATATATAAATTACTTTTGCATCTTTCAAGTTCGTTAATGAGTACATATGGTCCGCTCAAGGGAATTGGGCAGATGTTTCTCTTTGTCAGCCAATATGTAACTTTCAAAGCCTTCATTTAAGTAAATGCGTGACTTTTGGTTGCTTGGATTACCACTTCTGGCAACGTTGCTTATCACTCGATTTGTCTACTGGATTTTACGATACGATTTGTCTACTGAATATACTGGATGTGAGATACTAGAAAATGTGACTCAGAGCCGGATCCAAAGGACAGCGAGGGAGCAAGACCTTAAGAAAAGAGACCGTGTCTGCACTATTTCACCCTGGATTCAGTTGAACAGTGATAATTTCGTCGCTCACTCGGACGTAGGCCTGTTTATATAATTAGATTTGCGTACGACTCTTCCCACTGAGGAACTGGATGTGCCTGGCTCACAACAAAAACGAAACGGTGCTTTCCTTACGGTTGGAGCGACAATGTTGAGGCATCATCTACGGAGTAGTGTACATCGTGAGTACGCCAAATGTGTAGATATAAAAATTTTACTTTCGGAAAGTATCCGAAACATGACGTTTCCTACGATTGAGTTGCTTAAGATGGCTTTTTTGGGTCTTCAGTAATTACCTTGTTCTTTAGTTTTTTATGCATAAAGTACAAGGTAATTATCCCGACAATTACCCTTCTTTCATTGAAGCTTTAGTTGATGATTTTCTTAGAAGACCACTCTCTCTTAGAGGTGATTGGGTTTCCCCGACGTTTTGGTTGGCTTGAAATTATTACGAAAGTCAGGGCCAGATCCAAGCCGACTTATCCGCACCCAAATGGTACTAAGATCATCCACGGTCGAAGCTTCCCTAAAAATTTACCAAGTTATAACCGGCAGCCACCCGCCTAACCACTGATCGGTTGTGGCAATTTACAGTAGAGTCAGTAGTGGAGTGACCTTCTGCTCGATAGATCTTCTGCTTCCTAGTGTCTACCAAATTCGTAATTCAGTATCTTCGTCAAAAGGTAGGGAGAGGGTTTTTCATGGCCGGACAACATCAAGGTTTCAGGCATGTTACCTCTCAGGTCCCCGAGCAGTTGGATTCCAAGGCACGGCGAGCCACCGCGTCTCCCCAGTAAGCTACTCTGGGTCCATGGGTGCAATTGGTCGACTCTAGATACTATTTACCCCTACGCCATAAAGTCCACCTGGGGCCTCTGGCCGTGACTCCCATCCAGACCTGCAACGAAGGCTGTATCCGTTATGGGAGACCAAGTCCGCGCTTCTGCGCTCATCGGCTTACTCGGTTTCAAGTCAAAACTCCAACTTATATACCCTGCCTCTTGTTACAGTTAAAGACTAAGGACCTCTCCTTTGACTGCTTGAGGTACGGTCTTTACTCGTAACTCGAGGCTCGCCACGACTATCGTGCGCTCCGCCTCTGTTCGAGGCCACTGCAAGAGACCAATGACCTCTCCTCTAACGACTTGAGGTCTTGGCTCCGCTTGGTTTGGCTCGAGTCCCTCTCCTCTTTGACCGTCCGTGTGTCGATCGAGAGAAGCTTATCCTGGACAGGCGCCTGTCACAGCACAGGAAATAACTCGGATGATTCCCGGCGAAGACGTGGAGTCATTATATCAGAGAGTATTCCGTGGCTCTTCTCTCTACGAGTTCGACTGCGAAGAAGTCGAATCCCTGCTGCGTCTGTCGCAGAAGGCGTGTTCTACTCGGATACTCCGTGACGGTAACGGTGGAGATATACCACGCACGCAACGTACCAAGCAGCTCGACATACGAAGAAGGTAAAGACTTGTCTTATTTACTGCTAGGTTCGGACGCACACTACTGAGATGCTCCCCGGCGGAAAGGTTACCCTACACCGGTCGCTGAGTGGTGCTGATTCCAAATCCTCTGCAGGGCAGTCATGATCCGGTGGAACCCATCGCTGACCATGCGCCAAGTATTGGCATCCTCACACATCCTCCACACAATGTTGTTAGCTGTCGTGTCGAGTCCACAGGCGGCAAGCATGTTGATGCGTTCCACTTCGAACCTCGGACAGTTGAACACTACGTGCTCTGATGTCTCAACTGTTTCACCGCAGATTGGGCAAAATGTTGAGGCAACATGTCCAAAGCGATGGTGGTACTGCATAAAGCATCCGTGACCAGTCAAGAACCGTGTCATGCAGAAATCCTCCTCTCTATGTTTCCGATCCATCCAAAATCCCACGTTAGGGATCACGCGATGGGTCCGTCGGCCATGTTCCAAGCTGTCCCACTGGTACTGCCAATTGGACATCGATGCCTCTCTGACATGTTTCCGCACATCGGACATGTGCCTGTACTCGTAGAAGAAGATATCTTTCTCTAGCAAGACCGATATGAGCATGACCCCACCACAACATCAGCAGCTACCGAGGACACTGTTCGGTATGCGCTGATAACTCGCAGGTTCATCAACCGCTGCACGCAGCAGAGCTTCTGAGGATTACACTGCCTGCTCAAGGTTGCCGGTCCGTAACGCAAAATGAACGAGATCACGCTCACCAGGACCCTCTTTCTGATGCAGCGGATCGCTGAGTTGTTCAACATGACCCGAGAGAGGGTTACTGTCGTCATTGCCGCTATTTTGTAGGCGGTGTCGACGTGGGCCGTAAAACTCAGATGATCGTCGATCATCACCTCCAAGTAGAGCAACCAACTTTCCATCTTCTCGATCGCTACTGTGAGGCCAACCTTAACGTTGCTTGCGGTATACCACATCATGGCTTAAAACTATATCTAAGATATTCTTATTTAACTATTAGCTTCAATGATCAACTTTCTCCAAGATTGCAAGTCATTTTGACTTTTGATTTCCCCTCGTTCCAGGACTACCCCAAACCGAGGCCGTGCAGATCCGGTGCACCCACCGGGATGATTTCCTGTACGCAGTTCCGTCCTCCGGGTGTTCAACGTACTATCGCTGCTATCATCGTCAACCGATACGATACAAATGTGGCGACGGAGCGTATTTCGAATATCGTCAGCAGAAGTGTGTTAGAAATGAAGGTTGGCTATACCGATGATTTTGAAGCAAAGAAATTGGACCAATATTCACGATTTTTTTCGTTTTATTTTAGGAACCTGTTACGATCTGTTGTGTACCGGAAAAACGGATGGGGTTTATGCCGACACTACTCAAGCGTGTCGCCGATTTTACGAGTGTAGCGGAGGCAATTTGGTGAAGGTTGACAACTGTCCACTGGGGACCTTGTTTGATGGAATCGAATGCGCGCCGCGGCAGGAAGTGACCTGTGCTAGTCCGGTGGATGAAGCTATTGGCACTCCCATTCCAAGCGATGATCGTTGTTATGGCAGAGGCGATGGATTCCACGTGCTAGAGGATGATCAATGCCAGAAAGTGCTAGTGTGTGAGGATAGCAGTGTTGTTGAAGTGTTGGAATGTCCAGAGGGATACGCGTATGATGAGCGGATGAAGCGCTGTATTTTCTCAAGTGGATTGGGTTTACCGGGTTGCGCAAGTAATACGATGGATGAAAGTGATGATATATGTGCAGCATTACCAGAAGGTTTATACTTGGACCCGCTATCTAAAAACTGTAAAAGTTATGTGAAATGCAAGGACGGGCGAAAGATGGCGAGAATGGACTGTTCAAAAGGAACCGTTTTCAATGGAGCTCAGTGTGTTCCCGAGTTTTTGTACCACTGTCCGCGAATGGCACTTCCGGGAGATATTTGTGATAAAAAGAACGATGGACTGTATAATGATCCCAGGAAAGGATGTTCTTATTTCGTGAAGTGTGAAAACTTTAAAACAGTGGACAGTTTTTCCTGTCCGAGTGGGTTCATTTTTGATCCGGTTCAAAATGTGTGTACAGAGGATCCGGGTAGTGACTTTTGTCAAGAAGTGGGATATTCCAACGATTGCAGTCTTCGTTCGGCTGGTTTTTACCAGGATTTCTCGGATCAATCGAAGTGTTCTAACTTTTTCTATTGCTTCAACGGATTCAAAACTATTCTGCGATGCCCTGCAAATCAGGTTTTTGATGGAGAAAATTGTGTGCAATCATCGTCTTACTCGTGTCCGTCTGAAAACTCTGATTCGTGTGCCAATAAGGCGAATGGATTCTATCGAGACTTCAGTGGGAGTTGTCGGTCTTACTTCCATTGCTCAGAAGGCAGCAAAACTTCCTACCTCTGCAAACCAGGGCAAGTTTTCATCGGTGGTCAATGCTCCGATCGTCAGGAAGATACCGTATGTGAAGATGACATTATGTGTTCCGGGAAATCCGACGGATATCAGCAAGATCTTCAGAGTGCCTGTCGGAGTTATTACTACTGTCAAGGAGGCGAAAGGCTACAAACGCTCACTTGTCGAGGAAGCAAAATTTATAACGGTCACAGTTGCGTTTCTCAAGATGTTTATAAATGTCCAGTAGGGAGTGCGGCCTCTAATCCCTATCTCAATTGTCTACCCCGGAAATGTAATCCCAGTTGTTCCAAGAGTGGCTTTCAAACCGACTACGACAGTGGTTGCCAGAATTATTTCTTCTGCATCGATACTAAAAAGACACTGCTCTCTTGCTCGAGCAATTACATTTTTAATGGAGAAATTTGCGTGCCAACCAGTATGTACAACTGTCCGAAGTACTGCGATGATACGGTTGAATGCAGCTAGTTTAGAATTACCTACCTCAAGCTGTACCTTTTTCGTTCAGAAGCAGGAAACACAACAAAGAGAGAAAGATTTCATACCTGCGTTTTTATCCTTGGAGGGAAAACCATAGAGTGGCGACAGCTTATTTTCAAATCAAGGCCATAAATGCTAAGTAAATGAGGCGTTCCAGCTAGATTTAGTGTGAATTATTTATTTAGTGATTCTTCGGAGGAGATTTCCCCTGGTTTATCCAGAAATCACCTCCAGAAAATGCGGTAACCCAACTAATGGGATCTGTCTGTGTCTGTTTGTCTCACCTAATGGGTACCCTATTAGGCATACATGTAATGACGATTTTTGCGTCAAACACTCACTTACTCACTGTTTCATTCGCAAACGACTGTATTTATTATTCTTCCATTTACATCTTACGTCAATGCATTTATTATAGTTATAAAAAATCTAGTTATTATGAGTTATATTCAGAAGCATACAAATAATGTGGGGCCATTCATGGACAAGGGAAATTTATATTTATTATTCTAAGTCGCTTCTTAAACATTACATACTCCTCTAGAACAATTTGCAGTTTTGCAAACTATTATTATCCTTTAAACAATACCCATAACTGAACTATGTCATGTTAACTGAATAAATAAAATTTTAAGTTAAGTTTTTAGCAAAAAAACTGACAGCATTTGAAATAAAGTCCATTTATTGCTATAAATTATTCTCAATGTCATATATCACATCACCAATGGGATTAAGTCAAAACAAAAATTCAAGGGAGCGACGAAAATAAAAATAACAAAAATACAAAAAATTACAAAAATGACAAAAATTACAGAAATTAAAATAATAACAAAAATGACAAAAATTACAAGAATTACAAAAATAACAAAAATAACAAAAATAACAAAAATAACAAAAATTACAAAAATTACAAAAATAACAAAAATTACAAAAATTACAAAAATTACAAAAATTACAAAAATTACAAAAATTACAAAAATTACAAAAATTACAAAAATTACAAAAATTACAAAAATTACAAAAATTACAAAAATTACAAAAATTACAAAAATTACAAAAATTACAAAAATTACAAAAATTACAAAAATTACAAAAATTACAAAAATTACAAAAATTACAAAAATTACAAAAATTACAAAAATTACAAAAATTACAAAAATTATAAAAATTACAAAAATTATAAGAATTACAAAAATTACAAAAATTACAAAAATTACAAAAATTACAAAAATTACAAAAATTACGAAAATTACAAAAATTACAAAAATTACAAAAATTACAAAAATTACAAAAATTACAAAAATTACAAAAATTACAAAAATTACAAAAATTACAAAAATTACAAAAATTACAAAAATTACAAAAATTACAAAAATTACAAAAATTACAAAAATTACAAAAATTACAAAAATTACAAAAATTACAAAAATTACAAAAATTACAAAAATTACAAAAATTACAAAAATTACAAAAATTACAAAAATTACAAAAATTACAAAAATTACAAAAATTACAAAAATTACAAAAATTACAAAAATTACAAAAATTATAAAAATTACAAAAATTACAAAAATTACAAAAATTACAAAAATTACAAAAATTACAAAAATTACAAAAATTACAAAAATTACAAAAATTACAAAAATTACAAAAATTACAAAAATTACAAAAATTACAAAAATTACAAAAATTACAAAAATTACAAAAATTACAAAAATTACAAAAATTACAAAAATTACAAAAATTACAAAAATTACAAAAATTACAAAAATTACAAAAATTACAAAAATTACAAAAATTACAAAAATTACAAAAATTACAAAAATTACAAAAATTACAAAAATTACAAAAATTACAAAAATTACAAAAATTACAAAAATTACAAAAATTACAAAAATTACAAAAATTACAAAAATTACAAAAATTACAAAAATTACAAAAATTACAAAAATTACAAAAATTACAAAAATTACAAAAATTACAAAAATTACAAAAATTACAAAAATTACAAAAATTACAAAAATTACAAAAATTACAAAAATTACAAAAATTACAAAAATTACAAAAATTACAAAAATTACAAAAATTACAAAAATTACAAAAATTACAAAAATTACAAAAATTACAAAAATTACAAAAATTACAAAAATTACAAAAATTACAAAAATGACAAAAATTACAAAAATTACAAAAATTACAAAAATTACAAAAATTACAAAAATTACAAAAATTACAAAAATTACAAAAATTACAAAAATTACAAAAATTACAAAAATTACAAAAATTACAAAAATTACAAAAATTACAAAAATTACAAAAATTACAAAAATTACAAAAATTACAAAAATTACAAAAATTACAAAAATTACAAAAATTACAAAAATTACAAAAATTACAAAAATTACAAAAATTACAAAAATTACAAAAATTACAAAAATTACAAAAATTACAAAAATTACAAAAATTACAAAAATTACAAAAATTACAAAAATTACAAAAATTACAAAAATTACAAAAATTACAAAAATTACAAAAATTACAAAAATTACAAAAATTACAAAAATTACAAAAATTACAAAAATTACAAAAATGACAAAAATGACAAAAATGACAAAAATGACAAAAATTACAAAAATGACAAAAATGACAAAAATGACAAAAATGACAAAAATGACAAAAATGACAAAAATGACAAAAATGACAAAAATGACAAAAATTACAAAAATTACAAAAATTACAAAAATTACAAAAATTACAAAAATTACAAAAATTACAAAAATTACAAAAATTACAAAAATTACAAAAATTACAAAAATTACAAAAATTACAAAAATTACAAAAATTACAAAAATTACAAAAATTACAAAAATTACAAAAATTACAAAAATTACAAAAATTACAAAAATTACAAAAATTACAAAAATTACAAAAATTACAAAAATTACAAAAATTACAAAAATTACAAAAATTACAAAAATTACAAAAATTACAAAAATTACAAAAATTACAAAAATTACAAAAATTACAAAAATTACAAAAATTACAAAAATTACAAAAATTACAAAAATTACAAAAATTACAAAAATTACAAAAATTACAAAAATTACAAAAATTACAAAAATTACAAAAATTACAAAAATTACATAAACTACAAAAATTACAAAAATTACAAAAATTACAAAAATTACAAAAATTACAAAAATTACAAAAAATTACAAAAATTACAAAAATTACAAAAATTACAAAAATTACAAAAATTACAAAAATTACAAAAATTACAAAAATTACAAAAATTACAAAAATTACAAAAATTACAAAAATTACAAAAATTACAAAAACTACAAAAACTACAAAAATTACAAAAATTACAAAAATTACAAAAATTACAAAAATTACAAAAATTACAAACATTACAAAAATTATAAAAATTACAAAAATTACAAAAATTACAAAAATTACAAAAATTACAAAAATTACAAAAATTACAAAAAATACAAAAATTACAAAAAATACAAAAATTACAAAAATTACAAAAATTACAAAAATTACAAAAATTACAAAAATTACAAAAATTACAAAAATTACAAAAATTACAAAAATTACAAAAATTACAAAAATTACAAAAATTACAAAAATTACAAAAATTACAAAAATTACAAAAATTACAAAAATTACAAAAATTACAAAATTTACAAAAATTACAAAAATTACAAAAATTACAAAAATTACAAAAATTACAAAAATTACAAAAATTACAAAAATTACAAAAATTACAAAAATTACAAAAATTACAAAAATTACAAAAATTACAAAAATTACAAAAATTACAAAAATTACAAAAATTACAAAAATTACAAAAATGACAAAAATGACAAAAATGACAAAAATGACAAAAATGACAAAAATGACAAAAATGACAAAAATGACAAAAATGACAAAAATGACAAAAATTACAAAAATGACAAAAATGACAAAATTGACAAAAATGACAAAAATGACAAAAATGACAAAAATGACAAAAATGACAAAAATGACAAAAATGACAAAAATGACAAAAATGACAAAAAGGACAAAAATGACAAAAATGACAAAAATGACAAAAATGACAAAAATGACAAAAATGACAAAAATGACAAAAATGACAAAAATGACAAAAATAAAAATGACAAAAATGACAAAAATGACAAAAAATGACAAAAATGACAAAAATGACAAAAATGACAAAAATGACAAAAATGACAAAAATGACAAAAATGACAAAAATGACAAAAATGACAAAAATGACAAAAATGACAAAAATGACAAAAATGACAAAAATGACAAAAATGACAAAAATGACAAAAATGACAAAAATGACAAAAATGACAAAAATGACAAAAATGACAAAAATGACAAAAATGACAAAAATGACAAAAATGACAGAAATGACAAAAATGACAAAAATGACAAAAATGACAAAAATGACAAAAATTACAAAAATGACCATAATGACAAAAGTGACAAAAATTACTAAATTACACAAAATACACGAAATACAGAAAATATACAAGAAATACAAAAATTACATAAGTGACAAAAAATATTTTTGGGTTTTGAATCTTTTAAAAAGTTATTTAAAACTGCCGCTCGTCAAATTTTTTTAACAAGATTTTGGCAAATTTGTCAAAAGTTATCTTCTAAGACGAACACTTTTCCGAAATCTAGCAGCGAAAAACTGAAACCAATTAATCATTTTAAAACGTGTAATCTTCATCATTTTTTTTTTTAAGTTTTGACAAAAAAGCACCAAACTAGTTTTCCTTATCTTTCTTACTTACAATAATGATCACGGTAACTTCTTAGTTAGGTAAGTATGGACCTGAATAATCTTAAAAGATATAAAACTTGAACAAATGAGCAAATAATACATTTCTCTAGATTAAGACAACCTTGTTTTTATTGTTCGGAAGCCATACGTTCTGTAAAAATAAAAATTCTAAATATGCAAAAAATGTTGAAATAATTGTGCTTAGTTAGGGTGATTTGCCAATCGTTGCACAGCTAAGCACATGATTTTGGTGTTTATGCTGTATTTTAGTCATTTCAACCAAATTCACTCGATTTTTTTTGACGATGCACTCAGACAGGATTGGTCAACAAGATCCAAAAGTTCAAGTGTTTGAAAAAAGTGACATAAAAATTTAAAAAATCATTTAAAACAGCTTGTCTGTGCCCAATAGTTGCACAGGCAAATTTTGTGTCGTGCATAATGTTGTCCGATTTTTTCCAATGGTTGCACATTTTAAAAATCAGTCACCATGAGGTCGAATAGGCTGATATTTGTTATGGAAGCTTAATATGAGAACTTCTAGTTCAAATGCAATCTAATTTTTAGACGGCCCCTTATGAGAGGGGAGGGGGACGGGGGGGGTCTTCCATATAAACCGTCCAATGCCCTTTCTAATTCCAATTCGGCCTAAAAAACACATAGCCGCCAGTTTGAGTTTCTGGAATAGCATTTATCACACGTGAAGTTTTCTCAGAAACTCAAACCCACCTCTTAATTTACCCGAAGCCATTTGAGTGGAGTGTTATTTAACCTAATTTGCCCAGTGTTCTGCCTTTTTTTTATATGTCCTACCAACATAAAATTTTATGTCTTTCAAATCTCATAGAATGAACTGAAAGGTATTTAATGCTAAATTTTTAAGTGGCTATCAACAGGTGAAAAGATTAGAAAACGTGATCTGTTTTGCCCCCTTTTACCCTTATGAAGAAGATGCGATTTTATAAAACAAATGTTTTAGGACTCACTTTGAAGTTGATCGATTTTTGCATAATGAATCTCAATTTAAAACTTGAAAATGGACACAACCACGCCTAAAGTTTCAGAACGTTTGACTGATTTATGCTCATGATATACAATTTTGTATAAGATTTTTTTTTTCGAAAAGTTAATTGATTTAAATATCTTTTTCATATAAGTGGGTTTATTTGTAATGAATGTAACCTCTGTAGCATTTCATCCATCTTCAGGAAACAATCACATCACATAGAAATGCTTTCCAAGAGTTTTCCGGCTGAAAAACTGTTTTGGATCAAATTAAGTTTCGCAAAGCTATGACTGTTTATTTTTCTGGATGATAAGGGCCAAATAAAGCTTCACATAGATGTCTCCAGTGACGGCAACTCGACGGCAGATTCGAATTACTGAGAAAATTGCACGTCAGATAAGTAATATTCCAGGTCTTCCAACCTTCGACTTCTAGTTTTTGGGATTAAGGGTCGTAATTTTCCTCCTGTACAATATTCTGACAATATTAAAAACAATATCAAGGGGATCGCTGTAGACATGGAATAAAATTCTTTTAGATTTTTTATCACGAAATTAGAGAAACAGATTTTTCAGAACAGCTTTTAGATTCTTTGCATAAAATGTTGAGTGTTGAGGATTTCAAAATAAATCTGATAAAAAAGTAGTCTCTCAAAGCCAATGCAGTTGAGTTGACTTGGACACTTTTCAGACAATGCAAACTGCCCGACTTTCATACATACATAAGTTCTTTCAACGAGTTTAATAATTTCAAAACTTCATTTATAAGATTTAACGGTAGAAAAAATAAACTTATGGATATACAAAGTGTCTTTGAATTATTGAATTAATTATTAAAAATCAACATTGAGTGCAAAAAATGTGAAAATTGTGAGTGGAAAATAATTAATTAAAGCACAGAACTTACTAAAATTACTGGTTAAATGTAAATATCCACTAATTCAGAAAAAAAAACATGTCATATCAATAGACAATTCGAGTTGTTTTAGTAGCATGTAGTCAATGAACGTGTTCAATTTTGTATGACAATTTGAATGCAAGAAGAACTTTTCGCTTATAGATACAAGAAATTCAAATGAGTTTGAAATTAATTTTGTTTTAAATTATTGATTTTGCCAATTCTTAAGATTAATTGTTTGCTAGCATGAGAAGAAGCAAAGTATTTCATGAAAAAAATTATAATCATTTCGAAATAAAAAATCGTAATCCATTGAAAAGTATTGTAAAATTGCAGGATTTGCTTTCTGAAGCTTTCAATAATTTCATGACATGTTTTTGCGAAAGTTTTAAATCATCATACTTATGGGCTATGCAAAGCAGTATAATGCGATTCTTATTTAAATCCGGTTAACCACCTTTCAAATTCGCTGTCAAAACTCTAAAATTAAAAAATATTTGCCTATTTTGATTTTTTTGTATGACAACGAATATCATTTCTGGGGTACAAGTTAGGTTTAGTTTTTGTTCACATACAATGTATTGCAAGAAACAAGAAATATTTAAAAAAACAATATTATGCTTTTCGAACTTTCAGTACATCGCTGATGGTTTTTGAATGAAAATTTGGATTTTTCCGTACAAGGTACCTTACTAATTCGAAAAACGTTGTTATAATTCAGGACTTAATCAATCGCTTCCAAAATTTTTATTGCTATTTTTAGCTGTAAAAACAACCGAACAAAGTTATTGAATTTATAAATTTGAAATTTCCAAACAAATTTTGCAGCGGAATTATGTACAACAATGGGGCAGGAGGAGATTGAACGGACTAATTGTTGCACGATCCAACATATTTTCTGGTTAAGTATAGATTATAATTTTTTTTTCAAAATCATGGTGTTAAAATTGTCCAACAAACGTTTCGTATAGAAAACTGATACGAAAAATGTTTTGTTCTGACGTAAAACCTTATTTGCCGTAGAAGGAATGTTAAGGTTTTTGTTAACAATTAGCACAAAAACCGCGCGAAAAAAACAAGAAAAATTAAAACTGTCGTAAGATACACACTTACCAGCAGAAAATATCACAAAAGCCTCATTTCATCAGAAAACATTCCGAATCACATGATTCAGTATTATTTTTGAGAAAAAGTTGAAAAACAGCTGAAATATTGACAATTTAAGTCATGCTGTGCAACAATGGGTTAGGGGACAACGATTGGCAAATCACCCTATATCAGAATTTCAATAAAAATTTTAGTTCTGATATTACTAAGCACAATTATTTCAACATTTTTTTTTTCAAATTGAAAAGAAACATTTGGTACTTTAATTTGGCTTCAACCCAAAATCAAACCTTTATTTAGTCTTCTTTTTTCGATTTCAATACCAAAGCTGCAACCTAATTTCTGTTTTATTCATCTATGGGATTGTAGTCAGACAATTGAATTTCTAAATCATTCTGAACAAAAAAATTCCCCAAGCCATGGATCTTTATTTTTTTTTCTGAAGAAATGCTTTGAAACAGATACAATTACGGAACAAAATAATTTTCTTCTTACCTCTCAAGTACCTCTGCCAAATAAGTGGCAATAAGAATCAAAAAAGAGCATAATGCTAAAAGGGTAATGGAAATTTCCTCTTTTGTTTTACCTTCTTCACATAATTTATACCTGGCGAATTGGCCATTGTAAGGACCTGGATAGATTTCTTAAATACCCAAAGCTGTCATCAAGCTTTAGTATCGAAGTATCTATTGAACTGAGAGGAGCAAGTGGCTTACCAAGCAAAATGTGGAAGTTTATCGTTTTACTGATACTTATCGCCTGCGCGGTCTGCAGTGCTAGTTTGGAATCCAAACTCGGTAAGTTATTGTTACACTTCATTCATAATCTCAGTACAAGAAAGTGTTTACCATATCAGTTCTTCATTTTGGAGTTTTTGAATCTTTTAGGATTGAAATATTTCGTTGAAAAATGTCAAAGTGAAAAGATTTTAAAGTGGAATAAAAAAATAGATAGAATGTTTTTATTAAGTTTTCTACTTTTATGAAGACTCGTTTAGGATGTTTTGTTTCTTTTCAATTTTGAATATTGCATTAAACCTTTAAACAAAGAAATCTGCGTTTCAATAAAAACATGACAGGTTCTAGACCAAATTAAATTAGAATTGCTTCATTTCAACTTATAAAACAAGCTATATAACAAATCTTATCGATTTTTTTTCCAAATACAGTTAAACGTCATCACCATCCGGATCATCACGATGATCACGATCACGACCATGATCACGATCATGATCATGATCACGATCATGGACACGGACACAATCACAACCATGGTCCTGTAAAACAGAAGCGTCATGCGCCTTACTACTACGATGTATCCCCAGTTTTGGAGTACGAAATTGCTCCGCCAGCACCTGTAGTTCAACCTGCTTACTACAATCACTACAAACCACCAACTTACCATCACAAGCCCCCTTGCACTCATAAGCCACCGACAACTACAACTACAACAACCACCACAACTCCATATCCACCTACAACCACGTGGAAAACTACCTGGAAAACCACCAAAAAGTTCCATCCCAAGGACAAACTGGTCGAGAAGGTGACCGACAAGAAGGAGCACGTGATCGAGAAGGTAACCGGAACCGTGGACAAAATTCACACCCTAATCCAGGAAGAGGAACAGAAAAAGGCTCACTTTTTGAGCAGCAAAGTGACCGACGTATTGAGCTTCATTCACAAACCGTTGTCGGAGGCCAGGACTACCGATTCGGCTGAGGCTCGATTCTTTGGCGATAGTTGCGGATGTAACGACCATATTTCCAAGCTGGGGCAAGCCCTGCTGTTGTTGGATGCAGAACTGGCCAAGGTTAAGGCGTTCCTGTCGGCCAAGGAGACGGTTGTTTCCGACGGGAAAACTAAGATCGTGAAAGTGGTGAAAAAGTCGAAGGCCATTGAGGCGGAAGGAGAGGATGAAAATTAAAGCGAAGCAATAAAACGAGAGCTATTATTTATGACAATATTTCACGGGATTATTTTTGTTCATTTTCCGAATACAGTTTGACCTCTGACCAAGTGTATGGGAATTAAAGGTAAACAGCCATTACTCGATTTTCCGTTTCCTGCGGAAGCTCAAACACTTTAAACAGCCTTCATTCGATTCCTTGGAAAATCCATTTTTGATAAGTAAGTTTGGTTCAGTTTTTTCAACCGAGGGTAAAATCAGCCATAACTCTTGTAAGCGTGCGGTGGCATTCATTTGATTCCTCAGAAAAAATCACTCTAGATATGTCTCACTTGGTTCAAAATCTTAAAGTCCGAACATTTTTTTTCTGTAATATTTGAAAATCGTCGGGGAATTTAGGTTAATACGCCCATAACTCCATTTTCCGATGTGTGTGGTGGCACAAATATCCACCATTTGATTTATCTGAAAAAAATAATCACACAATAAAGTGAATGAGACACTCCAACAAGCTTTTTCTGAACTATTTAAAAATTGTTGGGAAATTGAGTTACCAATGCGTGCGGTGGCTCAAATGGCCTTCATTAGATTCTTCCGAAAAAATAACACAAAATAGGTCTATTTTTTCAATTTTTCAAGCTGGACATGTCCCGCTTAAACTAAACACTATCTTAAAATTAAACTAAACATAAAGAGAACGAATCTCTGCGATGGAAGACTGCATCGATTTGCCTCTGAAGTTGGAGATGATTTTATTGGCCATCTCTTCGATAGATTCAATGCCTGCAATCCGATGAAGATCTTCGGTGCTGTGCCAAGGTGGAAGCCGCAAAATCATTTTCAGAACTTTGTTCTGAATCCTCTGGATGGCTTTCTTCCTCGTCTCGCAGCAGCTAGACCAAATCGGAACTGCATACATGATCGCTGGTCGGAAAACTTGTTTGTAGATGAGCATCTTATTTCGCAGACACAACCGGGATTTCCTGTTGATGAGAGAATAAAGAGATTTAGTGTATTTATTACATTTAGATTGAATATCTTCAATGTGATTTTTAAAAGTAAGATTCCGATCAAGTGTGAGTCCCAAGTACTTCGCGTGATCAGACCATTCTAATGAAACCCCATTAAAAGTTATGGAATGATTTTCATTAGGTTTTAAAAAATTTGCTCTTGGCTTATGGGGAAATAAAATAAGTTGAGTTTTGGAAGCGTTAGGAGAAATTTTCCACATTTTCAAGTAATTCAAAAAGGAATTTAAATTTTGTTGCAATCTACTGCGTACCACCCGTAAATTTCGACCTTTTGCTGAAAGCAAAGTATCATCAGCAAATAATCTTCTACCTTTTCCTTCTGGTACATTTCCTGATCGGAAGTAAAAATATTGTATAAAATTGGCCCAAGTATACTGCCCTGAGGGACACCAGCTCTAATGGGTGTCCTTTCAGAGCATGAATTTTGATAGCTTACTTGTAAGGTTCGGCTAGTCAAATAATTTTGAATAATTTTGGTGAGATATACAGGAAAATCAAATCGAGCTAATTTAGCTACTAAACCTTTGTGCCAAACACTGTCAAAAGCTTTTTCAATATCAAGAAGAGCAACACCAGTTGAATAACCTTCAGATTTGCTAGCGTTAATCATATTAGTTACACTCAAAAGTTGATGTGTAGTAGAATGTCCATGACGAAAACCAAATTGTTCATCAGGGAAAATAGAATTCTGATTAATGTGAATCATCATTCTATTCAAAATAACTCTCTCAAATAGTTTACTTAAAGATGGAAGCAAACTAATTGGTCGATAACTTGAAGGCTCTGAAGCACTTTTTCCAGGTTTCAAAATTGGAGTTACTTTGGCATTTTTCCATTTATTGGGAAAATAGGCCAAGTGAAAACATTTGTTGAAAATTTTAACTAAAAAATTTAAAGTGCTTTCAGGCAACTTTTTAAGAAGAATATAGAAAATCCCATCTTCCCCTGGAGCTTTCATATTTTTAAATTTTTTGAAAATCAATTTAAGTTCATCAATATTTGTCTCACAAGAACTTTCAAACACATTTTGCTTAGAAAGAATATCATCAAATTCTAGGGAAATTTGAGCATCAATTGGACTTACAACGTTTAAATTAAAATCATGAGCAGACTCAAATTGTTGGGCTAATTTTTGAGCCTTTTCTGAATTAGTTAAAAGAAGTTTATCCCCATCTTTCAAAGTAGGAATTGGCTTCTGGGGCTTTTTCAAAATTTTAGTTAATTTCCAAAATGGCTTTGAGTAGGGTTTTATATCCTCTACTGCCTTAGCAAAATTTTCATTACGAATGAAATTTAAACGACGTTTGATCTCTTTTTGAAGGTCGCAATAAATTAATTTCAAATAAGGATCTCTAGTACGTTGATATTGGCGTCGACGAATGTTTTTCAGTCGTATCAAAAACTGAAGATCATCATCGATCAAAGGTTGATTGAATTTATGTTTAACTTTAGGTATTGAAGCGGCTTTAGAATTGACTATTGCAGTTGTCAAATTTTCTACAGCCAAATCAATATCTTCTATTGAATTCAGTGGAACGTTTACATCTAAATTACGTTCAATAAAATTCATATATCGCTCCCAGTTAGCCTTTTGAAAGTTAAAAGTTGATTTTAAAGGGTTTTCAATGGGACTTTGGGATAAAGAAAATGTTACTGGAAGGTGGTCTGAATCGAGGTCCGCATGAGTAACTAATTGACTACAATGCTCGCCTAAATCCGTTAGAACCAAATCAATTGTGGAGGGATTTCTAATTGAAGAAAAACAAGTATGCCCATTAGGATATTCAACAGTATAATAACCTGCAGAGCAGTCATTAAACAAAATATTCCCATTTGAATTTGATGAAATATTATTCCAAGATCGGTGTTTTGCATTAAAGTCACCAATAATAAAAAATTTAGATTTATTTCTGGTGAGTTTTTGCAAATCTCCCTTCAAAAAATTTTTCTGTTCGCCGCTGCATTGAAAAGGCAAATATGCGGCAACTATTATAATTTTCCCCATAGAAGTTTCTAATTCAATTCCAATTGTTTCTAAGACTTTTGTATTGAAAGAAGGAAGAAGTCTAAATTTGAGACGAGTATTGATGACAATAGCTACACCCCCACCTTGTCGATCAAGTCGATCATTTCGTAAAATTTTAAAGAAAGCATTGCTTTTCAAGTTATTGTCTGGCTTTAAAAAAGTTTCAGTGATGGCAGCAATATGTATGTTTTGAGTTTTCAAAAATAAAAAGAACTCGTCTTGGTTAGCCAGCAAAGATCTAGCGTTCCAATTCATAATATTTAAACATCTATTTGGATCCATGAGGGAATCGTAAAGTCATAATAATTTTGTTAGCATAATTAAAAGAAGTTTGGAAAGCTTCAAACATTGAATTTGCTTTCAACATAAGTTGCATCATTTCCATTAAATTTTGATGCAAAAATTTTAATTTTTCCTCAGTAATCTCACCCAAATCAACAAAATTGTTAGGATCAGCAAATGAAGGAGAAGAAAAAGTATTTGAATTTCGGGGATTTTCCCAAGCCTTCGCGTGAACGTTGAGACTTGGTTTTTTCCCATTTTTATTAGTTAAACCTGAAGAGGGCAACCCATTTTCAACCACCTCTGAGAACGATAAACAACGAGTCTGTGGCGCAGAATCAGCCCAGGTAACATTAAAATCACTTCGGGTATTACCCAGCCGTGATTCCAATGTAGGCCGAGGCTGACTGCGAACAGGCAGGTTGTTTGCCGGTCTGACGTGTGAAAACGAAAAAGAGGAAGGAGGAGAAGAAACTTTTCTGGAAACTTTGGGATTTTTCCTAGAAGCAACAATTTTTGCCCTAACGGGACATTCTAGAGAATTCGAGGAATGATTACCTGCGCAATTCGCACACTTAAAAAATTCTGTTTTTGGCTTATCACCACCAAAAAGGCATTTAGATTTTTCATGATCGAATGAGCCGCAAAACATGCATCTGGCATTCATTCTACAGTTTTTAGTGCCATGACAAAAAGCTTGACAACGACGACTTTGCGTAATATTTTGTAAAAAATTGGTATGGGATTTACGAAAAGGTTCAAATTTTACTCGACAATGAAACATAAGACGAGCCTTTTCCAAAATTTGCAAATTATTGACCTGATCCTTTTTAAAATGGATCAAATAAAGTTCAGGAGCAAAACCAACACTACTGGTATTATTCGTGTTGGTTCTTTTCCTCATTTGAATTACTTGAATTGGAGAAAAACCTAACAAAGAATTTAATTCAGCTGTGATCTCATCCGGTGTCTGATCGCCGGTGAGACCACGAAGAACAACTTTAAATGGACGATCACTTCTTGTGTCGTACGTAAAAAATTGGTGTTTTTTATTATTCAAATAATTTAAAATTTTTTGAAAATCATTAAAAGATACCGCCAATATACGAGCAGTTCCCCTTCGACCGATCTGAAAAGAAGTCTTCACATCCTTAACGGAAGTGACGATTTCTTTTCGAAAGGCATTGAAGTCAGGAATCGTGACCGTTATTGGTGGAATCTTTTCGTTTTTAAGAGTATAAGAAGAAGAAGGTTTCTTAGTACTCTTATCAGAATTAAATATGAATATTTCCTCATCACCGATGTTATGAAGGACATCGAATGAGTTGGAAATTTCAACTTTTTTGGGCGATGGACCTGAATTAGTTTCGGCAATACGCTTTCTACCAGCCCTTGAGCCAGCCGATGACTTCCCCATGCTGGAAAGAAAAGAGAAAATATGAATAAAAGAAAATGAAAATAATTTTAGCACTGAAAAGTGCTGATTGAAAAACAGGTAAGGAAAAAAAATAAATAATGTAAAATGTTCCTGCAGGTACACAGCAACGATACGATGCTCCGGCGTACGTGTTGACGGCTCAACGGTACAGATGGAAGTGAACATGTCCCGCTTTTTTGTTGAATGTCCCGCCGTCCCGCTTTTTTCTCAAAATGTCCCGCTTTTCTTTTCATGGAAAACTTTCGCAAAGTTTACTGACTTATATTCGAAAAATCAAACTATTTTCTCAAAATGAACAACAAAATTTTTTTCGAATACCCATCGCTTTTTTCAAATTAAGTATCAATTTTTCAAAATTCACATAAGACGATACTGAATAAACCTAAAGTTACAACAAAATTCTGATTCAGTTTAGCGTTCTTGGAGCACTTTCAATCAATGCAATCTAAACAATATTGGTATAAAGAAAATGTTGTTTGAGTTTCAAATCACCAACGTATATAATGATGAGAGATTTCTTGAGTTTTTGACTTTTAAAAACAAATTTGAAATATATTTGTTACTACACAAAGGTTTTGAACGAGATGTCAAATCTGCCGATTTCATGGAGGACTTGGAATATTTTTCTCAAATAACGTGTCAATTTTTGAGAACCGTGGAAAATAACCGTGTTTATGGCAAAAAAACCGTGTAAATAGAAGTCATCTGTAAAGTTTCTATAATTAGAGAAAAAAAAGGAAGTCATGTGAAAAAAAAAAACGGAACAAAATCAATCCACGTTTAAAAAAACCTTAGTAAACTTTCAATTAATAACTTTGGCAAATGGTATACGTATGAGTTTGGCAATACAATTAAGCTTTGTTTTAGAGTTTCTTAAATGTCGCCCATTTTTCGTCTGTGTCCCGCTTTTTTTCTGAAAGTATCTGGCAAGCCTATGACAACAGGTTCATTGACTATTTTTGGCCACATTAGTTCTCATTTCACAGTTTGTAAGTATCAGACAAAGAGAATTCTACAAGTTTGTTTACTATCCTAAATACAGAATTTTAGTCTTAGTTATTGGACAACATTAGTTATTGGACAGTTATTAGAAATTTTATGATAACCAGAGATCACGATCCATTCATAAGAATTTTTTTTTGGACTCTAGGGATCAATTGTATCTACCCCAAACATACATTTTGGAAAACTTCTTCTTAAAAAATTGAGAGTTTACTATTGCTTTAAAAATATGACATTATTAAGTTCATATTATACTACAACGATTGACATACTGGAATAAATAGTTTTATAATAATTTTTTCATGTTAGAAACATTTTAATTTAAAGTGATGATAAATCAAATCACTTTTTCAAATCACATTTTGTAAAAAAAATTCAAACAAAGTCTACTAACTCGAAAAATAACATTTATGAAATTCGTTGAGAAAACAGCATTGTTGTTTTGTTCTCTTTGGCTCATTTTTCTAGAATATTTGATATTTGTAAAACATTACTGTTTCAAGACACAGCGAAGGAATCAAGAATCCCCAGGGATCCCAAGTATCCTCATTCTCCCTTACTTATCGAAACTGGTTTGACAAGCAGTTGTCAAAAGCGGCAGCTGAAAGAAGCTTAAAAACTTGAGAAAACTGGAAATGGACCTACATTTTTCGAAAAATTGTCAATTTGGTAGTCTCAGAAATTCTTTTCCATGTGTTTTTCGATCTTAATGAGATGAAACATGTACCGGATCAGTAGGCGTGTTTCGGGACGGACGGACGAAAAAAATCGGGCTCTTAAAGTTTTTCTCGAAATTTGGATTTGTGGAAATGTGGATTTGTGAAAATGTGGATTTTTATCGAAAATGGCTCCAGTTTTGATTTTACCATTGAATCTCAGATTACGTAAGTTGAGCCCAGTCTTAATGTTTTACATCAAGAAACAATCCCAGCCGGTCATTAGCACTACTTTGTTCGACGTACGGACGGAGTTCGAGCGACAATGGATTGCAAGCAGGGTTGATACCGGACGTCTTAAAAATCCGATTCATCCTACAACTTACCGAAGCTAAGTATCTTTTGATTAGTGTTCTCATAATTTCCTATTCACAACATGGGAATATGTAGTTAATGAAAATTCGGTTCTTGATCTTTTTCGCACCCAGATATTCATTCATAAATTATGTTCTTTTTTCTGCGTTCTTTAGAACAATGGTATTTAAGGCAAATCCATCTGAGCAAGACCTTTTAGGTATTTTCTTTTTTCTTTTAGCAGTTTTGGTCGAGTTAAATTTTAAACAAACTAAAGCATTGCTTACTCAAATAAGATTTGAAGATTGCGTATTGATGTGAATTCTTTATCCGGGTATGTAGCACTTCATTCGAACTTTTGAAGGCTAAATAACGATAAAAACTAAGTTCGTGTTTAAGGTTAAGGTAGTTAAGGTAGGAAAAAATTCCTGCATATTTACGTAAGTTCAACCGCCCATAGCAAACGAGGGGTCCTTTAAAAGGATGATTGATCCGTATTTTATTTTCGATAAAATTATCATTTAAAGATTGAAAAGCAATTACTTGCGTTTTAATTAACCATGATAGGAATTTATCTGAGGCATTTGTCAAAAACAAAATTTTCTAAAACAGTTCCACAATCCAAGGAAAATTTCACTCTTGTTTAAAAACGGTGAATCGTGTTACGGCTTGTAGTAATTTAAAGCATTGTTCTTTTCATGTTACAGTTTACATGGAATGTTATAAACCATTCTTTATACTTGATAAAAAAACAAGGCTCCAATGAATGTTAGCTTGATATTTCTTTTAATGATTTTTTTTTCAAAACTAAACAATCTTACAAATAAACTAAATGTCGAATACTCAATTGAATTAAAAACATTTTTATAAAAAGAAAGTAAATGTTAATTCATTGATTTTGTTATTTAAAAAAATATTCCTAGTTCAACTGAGAACTTTTTATAAATACATACAAATAATTTCCTTCATCGATAGTTTTGTTTGAGAAATTTATGAGGATTTAATATTGGGGTCAAGATCTCTTTAATCATTTTAAAGTAAATTTTGAATTTTTACCAGAAAACATAGAAAATTTATTGTAGAAAACCTAAATCGCTACACTAGTCAACAGTGTCTCCTGATCATATCCTTTCACCCAACGCTCCAACCCAAGTTTTTTTGCTAGGATGCAGAGGTGACCTCGGTCCTAAAGCGCGACATTGTTCTTTCATCCCTTTCTCGCTTTTCCAATCTATCTATTGACCACTAGGACGTGGCCGGCGCCGTTATTGATGATTAAAGAGAGAGCATCAGTTTGGGCCTTGTGAATGTGCTGTCAGTTCCAGACACCTTTCATTTGACCTTTGAACAAAATTGGTGGCCTCGGTCAATCACGGAGTAGCAACCATTGGCGATGTGGAATTCGTTCTACTGAGCCACGCCTGCGATCATGGGATTCGAAATCCATTTAACCAATAAAGAGTTCAAAAGCCTATTGAAGAAATTAAACGGAATTGTTCATTATTAATTTTTTACTAAGAAATTTTAATAAAGCATTTCGGGTTCAATGTTTAAAGGTGGATGTGAGTAGTCAATCAAGCTAAGCTAAGCTAAGCTTAATGAGATGAAACATGAACCCCGTCGGAAGGCGGGGTTTTGATATAACGGCATCAGTTCGAAAAACATATTTAATATTTACTTTTCATATTAGTTGTAATATCTCAGATATGTTTTTCTCAAGAAAAATGTTTTTGCTCTAAGAAATCTTCCTTTAATTTTTCTTTTAAATTAAAGAGCATTGTGGCACTAAATAAATCAAATTCGATTTGGCCAGTTCCAAAAATATAATGAAAATATACGATACTTGACAGTGAAATAATAACATTTTAATTAGATACAACACAACTCAACAGGTTTGAAATCGTTATTTCGAGTTTTATAAAAGTTATGGCCCATCAAAGTTGCAAAATATTTTTTGAAATTTCAAATTCATTCCAATACGGTTTTGCAAATTTCTTCCAAATTTTGTTAATTAGGTGCAGGGAGGTGCTTGTGATGGATTGAGATTAACAAATTTGGTAGAATTTGCAAATCTGAAGAAATAACATCATTTTTCCAAAAACTTTTTTTTTCAAAAAATATAAATAAATTTGATATTTGCATTTTTTTGCATACTTTAGTCTATATCTTACATACATAATAACATCTAACATACATAAAAATATCGCAATAAAAATACTATGAACTTATTACTTTTAATCTTTAAAGTATTATTTGTGAATTTATCATTCAAAAATATCCACGCGTTTTCGATATATTTGGATTTTGATGAATGTTGTTTTAAAACAACACTATGCATTAAAGAACTCGCAAGTTCAAAATTAGCAAATTAAGTTTCTTCGAGTTGCCGAAACTGTTTTGTTCAAATTTGTAGAAGAGGGTTTTATCATAGAATTTATAACATTTGAGATTTTTCTTATTTTGTCTGCATTGTGTTAAAATAGACAGTAGAAGCAGTATTGTTTTTCATCAAGTATTTTTTAACGAGAAAGCGGAGATTGCGGGTTCAAGTCCTGCCGGTGAGCCGTTGTATCTTTTTTGAAAGATTCATAATATTTACGACTTATGTTCTTTCGTTCTTTGATTCTTCATGTTTCTCTAATCTGCCGTAATCTGGCAATCTGACGTATGCGCCAACATTACCGATCTGTGTTTTTTGCAGTTGAACGATAGAAGATATCAAACTCGACCTAATAACTTAAAAATATGTTAAGAAATATTAAAAAATACCAACATAACATTATGAAAACAAAATGACTTATGCACCATTTCTACTCAACCTGACGTAAGTGTAATAAAAAATATGTTTGCAACGCTTTGATTACGTCTCAAAGTAACAGTGAGTGTGAGGACCATAATAAAAGACTGTCTTTGTCTAATTCTTTAATTCTACGAATTGAAATTACTAGTAAATTACTAGTGGCAGTTTCAGGACTAATAGAAATGAGGGACAAATCCTTTATACCTTTATACTAGTAAAATGATTATTAATTTCAAAAGGTGTCAATGGCTTCGCCTATTCACGAGGGGGTTGGGAAGGGCAGTAGGGGGGGTTGGGTCATAATTAAGTCCTCGTTTTTCATATTTCTTGCATAATGAATGACGCGTTTAAGTGCGGACTTTCTTTTTGCAAGAAACAAACACAATAGGACTTCATAAGATAATATGTGAAAATATTGAATGCTGGTTGGATTATTAGATTTTTGATTTAAATTCATAAGGTATAGACGTTATTAAAGAGGAAGAATAATATAATCGAATTATTACTAATTTATTTCATAATGGTTGACTAGAATGATATTATCAATATTCAGAATTCATCAATGTTATCGTTGACTTCAAGATTTTCCCAATACTGTCGTTTGTCCTCCGACATCGAAGGACAGAGTTTCTTAATAATATGTTCCTTTCTGGAATTTTCGATATCTTTATCCACGCTATTGAATAGGAGAGTTGATGGAAGACTGAATTTTGGCTTTTGTACTTCCCTCAACTACGATTGAGTAAACAGTTTAACCTTCCGGAATTCTCCTCCAAAAAGTGTCTTGTAACTGAAATCGAAACATCCTCGCGTGAATCGGACCTGTTCCACGTCGCACAGTTTCGGGCGAGGTTTCAGTTTGCTCAGAACAGATTGTTTCAACTGAATTCTGGGTTAAAAGAAGTCGCTGCAGCTCATTACAAATGGTACCATTGCAACATTAGACAGCTTACGATCCACGAGCCGCGAATGTTTGACTGATTGTGAAAGAAAATATCTGGAAATGGTTCGTCGCATGCTACGATGGATGTACGTCATTTGGTCTGGGAAACAGTAAAAAATAATAGCTGTTTCCACAACAAAATGACTTTGGTAACATAACTTTCGTTAATAAACCTTTTTCCACAAATCATGTATTTGGCCATGTTTTGTCTTCGTTTAAACTCATAATGTACAGATTTGATTATTAAAATTTGCTCGGAGGCTCAATAAAAAACATTTTTGCAAAAAGCTCCGTACGTAAAATTTTACTCGCTGGCGCATACGTCAGATTGCCAGATTACGGCAGTAATACTTTCCATCATCTTCGAAAAAAGAGAAAAATACATTATGCTATACAGTGTGATTTTGCTACTATGCTGCCCTGATATATCAGTACAGTTCGCAAAACGGAAGTTCCAAATGATGGTTGTTTGCAAAATAGAGCCCTTCAATCTTTCTTGTAGTTTGCGCCTCCTTAGAGTTAATCAAATGGTCTGAAATTTGTAATGAGACCTACTGACATGCCAAGAAATGACTTCAGTCCCAAGGTTTTTATTCCGGAATCTCTCCTTTTTTTGGACCACCCCAACCAACAGACTTGTTTCCATGATAAATTAGTAGAAAACACGAATTGACGCATGTTTCCTGTTTTCAAGAAAAAAGAAAATACAAAAGACTTCAACGCATGTGAAGCGAGGAGCCTCATTTCGAAAAGCTAACGAAACTTTTGAATGTCCACCATTAGATGGCTCTCGTGTACCGATCGATTCGAGAAGCTTTTTTTACTCTCTACTGGAACGTCGTGTTTTTTCTATCACATTTTCACCTGGCTGACGCTGAGTGCCCGGCTCGAACCGGTGTGTTAGGTATCTACCTGTTACCTGTTACGTTGCATCGTCAGTCCAGTTCGACGTTTTGCGTTCCCCGGTTGGTTTTGTTTCGGTGCACCGTGCGGCAACGTTTCCATCCTCACTGTTCGGTAGGTTCTTGGCTTTGTTATAGGTGTAATACTTTCGCCGATGCGTGACGGTGTGTCCAGCGTGGAACTTCGTTAGCATAAATTTAGTGTCACGCAAGTCTCCCGTCGAATATATGTATGATGGTTCTAGCAGACAGTGCAGTGCGATATGGGAGAATGTGCTTCCCAGTGATAAAGTCTGACACTGGCTGTGGGGGCCTGTTTCGATTGTATTATAACCGGATGTGAACTGACAGCTAGATCTGTCATGCGTGAAGCAAAACTAACCGTCGAACATTATTCGGGCTCTGGGATTAAGCCGGGCGCCCTTCTAGAGGTGTGCGCTGGCGCTGGAGTGACTGGCGCTATTTAGATATTGCAATTTGAGGGGAGATGGGAATATGACTGAAAACACCTGTACTAATGGCGGCAGCAGCGGTGAGTGATTGAGTGCCTCTCACCTGTTGCCGGTGGGTGTTTATGTTGTGCAGTTTATTTGAACTTTGAAAATCACCACAATCGAAAAACAAAGTTTGTTTTGATTGTTAAAGAATATTTTAAGTTCAATTTTAATTTTTAACTGAACTAGGTCTTATATCCGGTAGAAGAATTCTTTTTCCCAATTTACTAAACAACAGTTTTTTAATTTTAATTTTTAATTCCAATGATTATTTTCAATGGGCAGTGTTGCCATTTTTTCTGGGTGGCATGTTCCCTGCAGTTTAACTTTCCATCGAAAGCTCCAGCGATACGAAAGCTTTTGAGCCATTTATCCTTTCTGTGTTGGTAATTTTCAGTCAGCCGGTGCCAAGTCACTCTGCGGAAACTCTTGCTTGGCGATGGCGATGGCTCTTCCATTCGGGGAGCTTCGTCGCCTAACTGCAGCCAGCAGTGTGACCAGATCGGCCATTCAGTAGGAGTTGAGCTGGCTTACGTTGCGCACACGTATCGTGTTCGTTCGGTGGCTACGGAATTCGGGAAGATTACTAGTGCTCGCCCTAGATATTGAAGTCCTGTTTTTTTCTCTTTCTGTTTGACAGAAGAGGTGAGGAACAGAGTGACAACCCTGGGGGAGGAGAGATATTTCGTTACGGTGTTAATCTAGCCTGGTTTTCGGGGTGAGACATCGAGTGTCCCATCGAAAAGACAGCAGAACCAGGTGACTGCAAAGCACAGCTCAAGCAGGGCTCCGTACTTGGATCATACGTGTAGAGGAAAAATTTTCCTGAACGTGGAGTGTACTCTCGTCTGATTTTCATCCATTTTCTTTTTCTGGTTGAGTGGAAAGCTTTTCTCTGTGCGCGAACAAATATTGCGAAGGCAAAAAAATAGTTGCAAATTGCGCAAAGTTCTGATTGGAAAGTGGATCTTGTGACAAATTTGGCTGAAACGAGTGGGGTCGAATCGCTCTAGAGATAAGGTGCGGGTCAGGTGTGTGTGCGTTTCTCGATTGCTGGAGCGATTGCCGAAGAGTGGAAAGAAAGAAGCAAATTTTTATTCAAATTAGGAGAAAAATATTTGTAGGCTGCTTTTTTTTTCACCAGCGCCTGGATATGTGTGAGTGTAATTAACGGCATTTTATCTTTGGAAATAAAGTTCAAGAGTGAAGTCGAGAAATGCGAAAGGTGGAGAAAAGTTAAGAAGAGTTAAGTATATAGAAAGTCTAAACAGCTCAAAAGCAGAAAAAAGGGAGTAAGCCTATAAAATTGAAATTGCAATAGCAGTTCAAAGTGAGAGTGAGTTGATCGTGTAATAAAACATAGTGCCAATTGATGATACTAATGAATTAGCCAGAATTGCACAACCACCGAAATTCCAGTGCAACAGAAAAGAAAATTCGCTTCCTATCTGACATCAAATAATCGCTGGTAATTGGACACCGTGTAACATTTGAGCCACACATACCTCATCATCGCTCATAGTGCCTTCGTGGCCCAAAAACTATAGCGGAACATCGGAAACCGCCGAGCGCACTCATCTACTCAATCGGTAAGTTTGTACATCGCAAAAATCACTCTGCTCGAATTCATGAATTCCATTTATTCTACCGAGCTCTGCACTTCTCACCCCAAAGTGGTCCATCAGTATCCACCTAGTAGAAAGGAGTGAAAAAACCCCCTGATTCCAACCACACATTGTATCTTACTCGATGAGCTGCTTTCGTTTTAAGACCCAAAGATGGTTGCGGCAGAGCCTTCAACTTTTGCTGCGACCAGAATTTCTCTGTTTCCAAACCTGGAGAGCGCACCTCGAATGAAAGTCCCGTCTCGTCCCATTCCATTGCTGCATTCATACCATATAGCCATCGTCGTCGTCGTCGTCGTCGTCATGCTTTCGTTCGGTGGGCCTGAAAAGCACATACGGGATTGGACCAACCGGACCAGATCCACACCATACCAAACTATCCTCTACCAGACACATACGTGGAACTTTTTCCCCGCAGTGTATTTTGTTGTGTGTTGTTCCCAGTCAGCCGATCAAAACCTTGGTAGGAACAGCCACTTTTCGCTGCTCCACACCATTCGTTTCGGGAGCAAAGTTATAAAATGTATCAATCAACTTTGGGTAGAAATTATTTTATTTTAAGGAGAAATGATGACAAAGATTTTGGTTACATTTTTTTGTTTTTTTTTTAATTCAAATCGGCTCACACGTTGAGACTTTAAGGAGCCAAAATCGTTTTGTTTGTTTACAATTGTTTGCTTAAATCTATTTCATCACTTTTTTTGTTAAAAAAAAAAAAAGAAATAGATAGAGAAGTATGAACATAAAATGAACTCTAAACGAAAATCGATAGCTTTAAGGAATAAGCTTATTTCTAACGTACAAGCCAAGTCCATAACAGCTAATACATCCCTCACTGGAATGCTGGGTGGTTTTCTTCGGGTCCTAAGAGAATCTGTGAAGTTAGTTCTAGCGACAAGAAGGTTTGATTATAAATGAAAATATGTAGTTTTTTTTAAATAGCCCAGCATATTTATTTGTTTTGAGAGGATTTGGTCATTCTCTATCTTTATTTAATTGAAAAATCAAAAGGTAACTTTTTAAAGAGATTTATCGGCTTTATCGGTGGAAAGCGATGTCCTTTTAAATAAGAACATCATAAGATAATTAAATTTTATAGGAGGATAGAAAGATAGAAGAAATGAAAGCAGGTGAAAATGTGCGGGTTGAATTTATTTAGAAGCATTATCATCTCATACCAAATTTTTGTTCAGCACGTGCCAACAACTGTGAAGTGGTAGATACAGATAGATTTGCATCTACCACCACATATATTAGGCCAAGAGGGGTTCGCACCACAAGCGGAAACATTCAGTGCGAACGAACATAAAAATGCACTACAAGTTTCCGCTTGTGGGGCGAACACAGGATAGCTAGATAGATTCTATAGATATCTCCGTTGATTGCATATGTACTACTAGTTTTTAAAATGCCACAAAATGTATAGAAAAATTTTTGAATACTAGTTTTTTGAAAAAAATTCTTATTTTAAAATTCTGCAAAAATACATCGATGTTTACCAAAGTATTATCAATTTAAAAATAGCTTTTGCATGGAAAAAATATGTTTATCTTGGATTTGTCATTGTGTTTAAAAAAATGCTTTTCGAAAAATTACTCCCAACTAAAACATTTTTAATTTTTGTTGGATTTTTTTTTTGTGTAAGCAAGGAAAAGCCCCTGGGAGTGTAGCATTCTTAAAGCCATTTCTCCTAAATGCATAAAACCTCCTCATCACTACTTTATTGGATTTTTTAAATTATTTTTAAAAAAACGAACACACACATATAGGATCTCAGTGAAACTTCATGTTTCTTTGAAGAGATCTAATTTTACTTAACTCTAAGGCGTACATCTTTCAAGGATATTATGGCTAGCATCTAACAAATGCTAACACCACCAGATCACAGAAAGAGTACTATATGTGCCGTGATCGGGATTCGATCTCATGGACTCTGGCTTAGAAGACTGGAACGCTATCCTCTAGGCCACGACCGGCGGCTTACGTTTCGTTAGTAATTTTTTTTTAATTTTTTCAATGGTGTTGTTACAATGTTGTCTTTTACCATTTTCACTTTCGTTTTGATATTAGAAACAAATACTTTGTTATTAAAAGGTTTTTTGGCGTAGGTGACTGGTGACGGTGGGTGGAGGCGGTGAGTGGAGGCGGTGGGTGGTGATGAGCGGTGGCGGCTGGTGGCGAGAAGATAATAATATTTGCATGGGGATTAGTGCTATTTAGTTATCAAATTCAGGCGATGTGGATTCAGGGACTTCATGCGTTCTCAGTGAGAGAATTCTCTTTTAAGGGAACGCTGATTGGCAGGCTACTGGAGTACGGATTGTTGGCTTAACTTATTGGATGAAATATTCTAATTAAATTTTAAAATTTGGTGCTACTTCTTTCAGATCGTATGTCCGCAGGTAGTTGATTGTAACAGATTTTACCGTAGTAAGTGAAAGCTTTCTTAGCTATTTCGGTGGTGGGTTGTCGTACATACAAGCTGCTTTGGTATCTTAGAGGATATCTGTGGTCTGGACGATCGTATTGTTAATTTTGATGTGCAAGTGGGTTATGTAGAACATTGTGGATTATAGATGTAGCTTGGAGTTCTCTCAATGCATTGATTGGCAGAGTAAATTCATCTGCTTAATGAAAAAGACTCCTAGTAGGATTTAGTCTTGGACGCCTGTATACGGCCTTCAAACAACGATTTTGAGCTTGAGGTTTGAGTCTTGTTCTGACTACGGCTCCCCAGATGAATACCAGGTACCAGGAAATTTGAACTGAACATAATCATGGTACATGATGGAAAGTTGTTTTTGGGGTACGAAGCTATTCATTTTCCAGTAGAGTCCGCATGCTGTAACGACTTCATTTTTCAGTTTTTGTATATGGTGTGTCCATCTTAACGCTGAGTCGATCGTCAAACCAAGATATGTAAATTCCATTACTTGTTCGTTTTTTAACGGAATGAACAATAAGCTCGTATGTTTCAGTGCCAGCAGATTGAAACGGATTTACAATCATGTGTTTCGTTTTGGATAGATTGAGAGACAACATTTTTTCGCTGAAGTATTCTTGGAGGAGTTTCATGTCTTCGGTTATGAGATGGATCATATTGTTAAAATTTTCTTCTACGTACAGTAAGCAGGTATCATCAGCAAATAAGCTGGGTTTTCCGTGGAGCTGCAAGTTAGGCACATCATTCACGTAGATAAGGAACAGCAAGATGCTTAAGTTACTCCCTTGAGGCACTCCTACTTTAAGGGGGCAAAGATAACTCTCAAATCAGTTTTATATCACCTACTGGTTTCTGTTTGACAGATAACTTTTCATGAGGTAATGCGCATTTCCACGAATCCTATAGAAGTTTAATTTTTTCAAAAGGGTCGTGTGGTAGATTGTGTCGAATGCCTTTTTAAGGTCCAGAAAGAGAAGGCCAGTTTTCTTTTTGTTTTCTAGTGTATGGTATATTTGAGAAAACAAATCAGAAGTCACAGCAGTGGTGCTTGAACCTGAGCGGAATCCATATTGATGTTTATAGGGTATATTATTTTGTTAAAGAAAGTCGGTAGTGCGTGATACTAACATTTTTTCAATGAGTTTACTCAAGACTGGCAGAATTGAGATTGGAGGATAGCTGTTGGGGTCTGTCTTTGGTCCTTGTTTATGGACAGGGACAACTTTCGCAATTTTGAGGCAATCTGGGAATCTTCCATTTAATAGACTTTCATTGAAAACATCTTTGATCAACTCAGAAAAAATAATTATAGTGTCGCTTAATGAAATGAGCGGGAATTCCATCAGCTCCTACACTTTTATTTTAGTCGAGATCTTTTATATATTGTGCACTTCTTGTGCACTTGCAGGTCGAAGGAATTTCGAGTTCTGTTGTGGCAAAAGTGTTCCAAATCTCTTGACGTTACCTAGACTAGTGATCGTTGTGACAAGCTGGGGCCCTATTTTACTGAAAAAATCGTTGATTTCGTTAGCGACTAATTGCTGATCCTCAATAAGTCTTCCTTCGTTATTTAACTTATTTTCTTGGATGTCTATATTTAAAGTTCCTGATAGAGAGTTTAGACAGTTCCACATAATTTTCGAGTTCGCATTTCTAAACAGATTTTTGTAGTACTCTTTTTAAGTTTTTTCTTACAAGGTTTGTAGACTTTTGGAGGTGTGCTTTGGAAGGTCACGGAGGTAAAGGCTGTTCGGATTTCGTTCAAATTTACTTCGTATTTTCACTGCCAGAGGTCCAACGTATTCCAGGGGCAAAACTCTTTACTTTTGCTTCAATTTTATAAGATGATGAACATTATTTTTTCAAATTATTGTATGGAGCAATAATCTTGCCTTCATGGGGTGTGCAGTGGTTTATTGCGTAAGTTCGCTTCAAACTTTTCGCTAACTTGTCGTAAACTTATCGATAAAATTACGTAATAATGATCGCTGATATCTGTTAACACAGTTTCATTTATGACATTTTTTGTCAATTCCTTAAATAACTACCCGTTATATTAGTGATAGCTATTTGTCACTCTCCATTCTCGAATTCCTTAATCAGGAAAGTACTCATTCCTCAATGAGTAATTTGCTACGTCTATTCAGAATTTCTTGCAACACTGTTGTGTTACCACGAACCTAGTTTTAGTAGTCTCGCTCAATCGTGTGATGATGCAAACATTTGTACTGTCATTGCCATCACCATCCTATTGTTCTCATGCCTAGTCCATACTAGGCAACTTGGACTGTGATTTCGGTTGCTGAGACTGTAGAGAATATTGATAGTAAGACAGTTATAATAATAATGATAAAAATCATAATGCCAATGAAAAAGACCACTTATAACAAAAATGTATAGTTATGTTATGATAATTACGAATCCATTTGAAAATTCGATTCTTATACGAACTAGAATACTGGCAACTATTACATAGAACGAGACAAATGAGTGCCAAGAGTAATGGGAAACTGCATGGAAAAGAACGCTAAAGTTGAGATGAGTATGTGTTTGTGATAGGCTATTTCTCGGAGAGTAAATGCTTCGGGATCGGTCGAGGAAGAAGTCAAAGTCAGTTAGTAAAGGAATGTTGAGAAGCGCGGATTATTTTTCTGGTTAGTCACGATTAATTGAGTTTAAAAAGAAAAGATAAGTCTTTTAAAAAGTACGATCCAGGAATAAAATGTGCATCAGTCACGACAGAGACTTGTTTATGTTTACATCTTGGTTGATGAAGGTCTCCCATACTTGTCGGGAGAAATGAAACGAGACGAGTGCGAATGTAAACATTAACAAATCTCAGCAACCGAAATCGCAGTCCAAGTTGCCTAGTGTGGACTAGGCTTCAGCAATCATCAATTGCGATTTTGACATAGCAAGAGGAACCAAACAAACATTGTTTTGGTTCTGCTCGTGGCAGCTGAAATCTTCTGCTGCTGTTATCGGATGCCGGAGGAACCGAAGTACAATCGTAAGTTCCAACACCTCCCCTCAATTCGTAAACTGAGAATGCTGAACAGCTTCGCGTGCCTCGCCCTTGGTCGCGCCTTCTCGGACACATCAGCTGGCTGATCCTCAGTAGAGATGTTGACCGCTACTTACGATATCCCTGATGAATGCATACTTCACGTCCAGATGCTTCATCCGCTGATGGGACCGTGCCTCTTACAGGTACTGGATGGAAGCGATGATGTCCTCCATTTACCTGAAAGGAGTGCTAACCACACCCAATTCACCCAGGAAGTTAGTTAATTACAAACCTTCCTTGACTGCATGGTAAAGGGCCTCTATCTTAGTTTCGGTAGATGACAGATTGACCCTCTGCTGACGTTTCGTTGACCACAAAATAAGATTCCCAAAGATCATATATGCGTAGCCTGACACAGATCTCCGGTCATCGGAATCGTTTGCAAAGTCTGCATCTGGATATCCAATAAGCGGATCTGGTTCGCGTTTCTGCGGAATACCAATGCTGTCGAGCGGTGTGCCAACAGAATTACAATCGGCAATACCAAATCGTTGCAGAACCTTTTGACGTATCCTGCTTGCAAAATCTCGATGTTACTCTTGGTAAAGTCTCGTTTGATGGTTATTTACAAGAAAGTCTAGACCTCCAGGAGAGCCTTCATCTGGAATACCCTTCCAAGCTCGGATTTGATACAGATAACCTCTGAAACGTCATTTCCGGCAATCACGATATCATCCACGTACAGGATAACGGTGATTCCTCGCTTGCAGGACCGGTAAACTCAGCAGTAACTCTTCTACGGATAGAAACCAAGCTTTCTTATCTCATCGTCGAATCGCTGCTGGTTCCAATCACGACCCGCCTGCTCCAAGCTGTAGAGGCTTTTCCTCCGAACCATCATAAAAACATCGTACACACAAAACTTTCGGGGCTCCACTTAGCAAAATTTCGCTGTTACTTCCCGTTAGCAAAAATATTTTTTTACTGTTGAGTTAGCAAAAATCTAAATTTACTTGATTTTAGTAATAAAAAAAGTCATTTTACTTGATTTTAGTAAAACGAAGGTTTTTCAGCCGCTTTGTTCACAGACACCAGCCGCCGCGCCAGTAGGGAGAAAAATAAAAAGCTGTCGCGATTAAGTGCGGTTCCGGATGTTCGTTGCTGATGGTTCTTGTGGTGGCAAACTCCACAACGAAATGGTAGCTGAATCAACACCGGATGCTTACAGGGTAAGGTCTGATTTTAAAGTGTTCAGATTCTATAATTTCTCAATTTCTAATTTGTGTGTTTGTTTTTTTTTTTTTTCTACCAGGATGAAACCGCAACATGAAGCGCGCCACAGGCCGGTAATGAAGAAGGACCACAACTGGAAATTCAACAAGCTGCATCCGGCAAACACTCCGGTGCTTTCTTTGACGAAGGTGGCATGGCATTTCGCTCGCCAGTAGGTGCGTTCCCAGAATAGGAAAAATGTGAAAAAAATATAAAAAATGTGAAAAATTAATTATAAGTGAATGAAATTTATGTATTTTATTCAATATTCAAACATTCCCCTGATTCTCCAGAGAAAAAATAAAGAAACATGAAATTACGGATCCGGGCAATCTTTTTCTCCGGTTTTTGCTAGAAATTTGAGTAAAAACTGCGGCGGCTAACTATTGTACTCGTTTGCTAAAATTTTAGTTAAAAAATATTGCTAAATTGATTGCTAAGTTTCTAGCTGGTCAAATTTGAGCAAAATTTTGCTAATTTCCGGCCTCGAAAATTTTGTGTGTATATCGTACCAAATTACACTCCCATGCCAAATTTGATTCTTTTTGCATGATCAGTTATCGAGTTATGAGGACTTGTTTTAGTGAAAGGAAGGGGTCCCAAGCTATTATAGGAACCTTCCCCGGTCTCAAAAACCTTCACCTGTCAAGTTTCACGTAAATCGGTTCAGTAGTTTCGAGTCTTAGTTCATTTTAATATGTATAGAAGTTAATTTTAATATGTATAGATTTTCTGAGAAAAAAGGGAAACATAAATAAAGTTATCTTGAGGATTGAACTAAGTTATTTCACTCTGAAGTCTGCTTGATAAAATTCTAATATAATTTCGTTCAAATCATTTGTTAAAAAAACAAAAAAAACATGCGGGGAAAAAGGATTTTTTTTGTTACGGCTAGGGGAGATGAGGGCATAACGAGCACCCAGGGCATAATGAGCACTACGCTTTTCTACGAAAGTACGTATTTTCTTAAATAAATTTTCATGAGGATTTGTTTCGTACTTCCTATAGTATTAATTTTTCACAAAAAAAAGGAATCTCCTTATCATCTTTACAGAGATATTTAGAAAAAAATTGGCTTGGTTCTCAAGTTACGAAAATATTATAATTTTTGAGCCCCACGAAATAAGCTCTTATGATCTTAAAATAACTTTGATCTATAATGTACGCACTGCAACATGATGTACACATTGTTTTTCAATTTTTACCATCATAAAATTTTTGATTTTTCACTTTTATCAATTTTAAAACACGTTTTTACTTAAATTTTTTGACTAGGGGCATATAGAGCACCATATTATCGAGGCATAATGAGCATTTTCTGCCGTAGAACCTAGCAGCGAATTAAAATTGCCGCCACACACGCCACACCTTGACTAGTTTTCATCCGACGATTTAGCCTATTGGTAAGGTGTCGGAGAGGTAATCAAAAGACTAGAGTTAGATTTCTGTTCGAGGTGATTTTTTTCCATTCACAATTCATGATCGATTTTTTTATTGTTACATTTTACGGCTAGTAGCATCATCCTCCGAACAAAGCACTTAATGTATGAGCGTGCGTGAATTGTTTGTATTCTACAAACAGACCTAGATTATTTTGTTATTGCTTTGTTTGATGAATCTATGACTCACCTGACTTCATCGAATTGAATTCGCTGCTAGATTCCCCGGCAAAAACGCACATCTTGCTCTGATTAATGGTGCTCATACTGCCTCAGGGGGGGGTTCTCATTATGCCTCCACAGTGGCTGGTTTTCAACTTTTGGCAAAATTTTTTAAAATGCATTTTTTAACGTTTTCATCTAGTTTTTCACATTTCAGACCGTTAGGGAATAGGCTTTTCAAGTGTCTGAATACGAAACAATAATGTAACCTCCATATTATAGCTATTTTCTATGGTTAAATAACCGTTTTCCTTAAGGTGGCCATTATGCCCCCATCTCCCCTACATGAATATTTGGGCAAAAAGAGAATTTTTTTCTTATTTTTCAACAAATTGTCATTTTTGTCGGCTACATGAATTTTTGGGCAAAAAGAGAATTTTTTTTTATTTTTCAACAAATTGTCATTTTTTGGCGCACTCCATGTTAAACGCTAGAGTTACAAAATTTATAAAAAAAAATTGATAGCCACATCAGGTGATAGTATCGACTGCTTTTGGATCGTTCTTTTTTTTGGCTTCCCCACAACTTGGTACAGACAGGTTGGTAGGACTAGATATCCAAAGTCAGTACATTCATAATTGAGCGCACCATTCACCTGGGGTTCGTTGTCTGTTGTATTCTTTCTTTTTCTCGTGTTGTTGTTGTTTTGTTTCCCATATTTTCCAGTCGGAATCGTTAAACACACCGGAGCTTTCCATTCTTTTGCACGTCTATTTAGAACCACAATTACACCTTCACACATACATACATACATACAGGCAGCAGACCATTATTCTCGTGTGGTGAAGGTTTTAGCCCGTCCGTCGATTATTATTATAGTTTTATTTCGTACCTTTTTCCCGTACTCAATACGGAGCACTACTCTTTCCCCGTCCATTTTCCAGCTCTAAAATAATGACTCCGAAACGATGATTGGGCTACCGTAACGTATTGATGTGTGTGTGTTGGTGTTGGTGCTGGTCCTACAATCAGGGGCAGTCAGTTCTATTCTTGAAATGTTTTCTACCGTGACGAAGCGTGGCCTCTAGATTCGAGACCAAAATGCGCGACACTGGAAGAGGAGCAGCCGAGCAGCAATTTCAAGCTGAATGAGACTACTGAATGTATAGCAGATCATTCCGGTGACTCAACCTGTCGTTGGAACAAATCTTTTACGACATCAAACCCTGGGTGGATAGAAAATTGTTTGTTAAGAAATTGTTCGGGAAGCCACGCTACTTATGTGAACTTGAAGCACATTTTACTATTCCAACATTATCAGTCTTTCTGGAGATGTTCTAAATTTTGTTGTAACGATATCGACACTTGTTACAGTAAAATAATTTTAACCACAACACGCATGCTTTTTTTGTAATTTGAAGTATCATCACTAGAATTATGGAGTTTAATATTCCGATAAATCTCAACATTTTCCGTGAGCACACATCAAAGTTGATGAACAGAACCAAAATTGAATGTTTATTCATTGAGTGAAAAAAATGAGGAGCGCACACTGCTCGAAAGTCACCATACCGTAGGTAGTGTTGCTCATGATGTGGACTCCGTGTACTGTACAAAAAAGGGCACCAAGAGGATTCCGCCGCAGATGTATCTCCAGGTTTTGCTGATGAACTCGAAGTCTATTTTCATTTTTCATTTCTTTTTATTTCTACTTAAAATGATAAGAGCATTTTAAAATCTCGTGAATATTTTTTATTGCAACAACTCCTTCGGGCGAACACTTCTTTAAGTCTATTTTAATATTAAAGTTATGGCATTTTAAAAGCTTTAGTTGAGGCCGTTGGATTTTTTACGAATACACAACCATAATATGGGTTTCATACAGTGCAGACCTGTCCGGGGCCCCGAAGTCCGGAAGTAGCACTGGGTACCCATTGCTTCGCTCGCCGACTGACTGACTTCGTGCACGCTTGAGGTGAATGACTCGGTATTGGTTTAATCCATTTACACATCTTCTTCCTATCAAACAAAATTACTTTGGAACTATTAGGAAGAAAGCGATTTGAAATCGTTCCTTTTTTATTAAGTTCTCAAGAAAAAAAGATACTGGACAGCAAGTTTGTTTCTGTTTTCGAAAATTCGTCTACTTGGCTTCTGCCATGAATCTGATCAATTCTACCTCTTTTTCAATTTCCTTTAAATAAACTAGTTTTAAATCAATTTCCGTTGAACGAAATAATCTTAAATAAACCCACGGAATGAGATCTCTATTGATCACCCTTACTTTGCTACGAGAATTTCGCAATTTAAACGATAATTTTTCCACGAAACGCGAACTAAACTTTATGTAAAACCCCAATTAGCAAATTCTATAACTTTGTCTGTGCTATAACACTACGTAGGAATGTTAGGTCATAATGGTTTTAAGCCTAGTCTCGTTTGTTTATGTTTTGCATAAGTGCACGCTCGGCCATATTGAACCATAAATGCTTGAAAAATAACCATAATGACAGTTTTGTGGATCAAGTCGTTTTATGAGTTTTCAGTGAAAACTCATAAAATGAGATTCCGGGGAGAACTTGGATTATGGTTATTTTTCAAGCATGGTCAAAAAAAGTGAAAATGAAATAAATTCAGGGAAAAATGATTTTAATGAATTAAGAACAACAAGAATCAATCAGAGTTTCATGAATAGTACCTATATTTTATAATATATTTATCAATATGATACAATTACGATTTTTGTAATTTTATTTTCCTCTACTTCTTATGCCACCATTTCCGGATGAAGCGCTGAATGCTTTCTGGTCTGCGGGGACTGCGGAGCATCCGATTCTGCTACTGCAGAATTACTCTGGAAGCTCCTGATGCGGATCCATATGAAGCAGCCTGTGATCCGTCCAATGGTAGAAAATTTCATTTACCGGTTGTCCTGTTTGAGAGAGAAAAAATGTTAGTGACGCGGGGGGTTTGAAGGAAGTTTGAAAGTAATTTTACAAATTAGTTCATTTTAGTAGATACACCCACAGAAGAGGTTGCAAAAATCCAATGCCTATTTAGCATATCTCTGTGCCGATAATGCGCTGAAATGTGCACTGTGCCGAAGACGGTATGTTTGAAAAACCGTTACTGGCATAAGGACTCGGCTCCCAACCAAAATAATGACCACTACATTCAAGCAAAACAAGAAAAACATTTTATGGGATTTCTTTCCTATTGGATAATTCATCCCAGAAACAAGAAAATAAAAATTAAAATCACAGTGCCGTAGTGAGAATCGAACTCAAGTTACTAATTCTATCGTCATGCCAGTCCGACACCTTAACCAGTGCACTATTCGAACTTCATGCAGGATGTGGGATATTTGTCATAGGCTTTATGTCACCGATCAATCACAAAAAAAAAAACGCACAACGGCGGCTTCCCGGCGTTTGGTCTCCTTTCAATTCATTCCTTTGTCTCGTGAAGGAAACGGGAAAGGGAACGGGAGTGAAGGAACGGGAAACCCATTGAATGAGAACTGTGCTTTGCTTACTGCCTGCTATTACATACACACGCTACATATACACAGCTGCCAAAGCCGGGCAGCTTGGCCAGTGGAAGAAATATTTCTGTTGTTGCTTTTGTTACACATGCGCAGCTTAGCCAGTGGCTGTTTGCCAGTGATTGAATTGAAGCAATGTTGTTGTTGTTGCTTTTACTACATACACACACACAGCTCTACCGTGGTTGTTTGCCGGCGCGGCGGATTGAATTGAAGGAATATTTTTGTTGTTGCTTTTGCTACATTCACACGCACAGTGCTCGGTTCGCTGGCTGCCTGGTGTTGGCCGGTATTTATTTCTATCCTTCTTCGTCTTGTGATGCGATATGGAGGGACGTGAATTCGTTTTTATTTTGTTTCTTTCAGACATACGCAATTCGGTTAAATTAGGAGGTTAATGCCGGTGGGAGCAAATCGAATCAGCACCGGTCGCGTTATCTTCTTGTACCAATGATGCCTTGTACCAATGATGCCGTCATTGGCACAGAGGCTGAATTGTGGGTGTACTTACAAACTTTTTAATCTGATTGTTCCTCTGAAGTGAGAAAATTTACTTCAACATTCAGTCGATTCGACGCACAGCAGTAAAAAACAAAAATTTGTTATCGGCGCGTCCAAAGATGGCAACTGTTTTTCTTGCTTATTGCGGTTGAAATTTAACCATTTTTTACATTCTTCCTCAGATCTTCTAAAATGCTTGAAATTGAACCGTACACTGTGGTTGAAAAACAACAATAATCGCAGTTCTATCGGAAATCTCATAAAATGGTTCAATAAAAGTCATAATGTTTAAAAAAATATGAGCGTGTGTTTATTGTTGGCGTTTTACAAATTTGATAAACAGTTAACATATAATCTATAAAACGGTACTATTATTCAACGGTTACTCATTTGATCTCCGAGCTGAGTTGTGAAAACCAATAATTCATATTTTATCATTAATTTTCCTGTTTTAACTGTATGATCACGGGACATGAAGATGAAGTTAACATGAAGATAGTATCCGAACGTTGGACATCATTTTAAGGTGAATGAACCCCTAAACCGGAGCTTTCGTCAATATCAGTCTCGGTGACATTCATTGGCTACATATGTTGACCAGAAGTCTATCAAACATCTTCTATGTGTCGGTACCAGAGCAATAGAAAGGATTGTCGATTTCAACAGCATGAACAATATAATTTAATCGCAATGTATGTACGAACGGAAAAAATCCGCAAGATGCGGAAAAGATCCGCAAGATCCGCAATGAACACTTTACTATTGCTTATTGTGCATTTCGATCCAAATTTATAAGGCTAAGGGTGCTCGCTCACGCATAGATGATGGTTTATTTAAGTTATGGATGAAGTATTGTGTACAGACCTTTTTCTCTTTATAGTTTATCTCTACGTTGTTTCAGGTTCTACGAAATTCATGAATAGGAAACCACATTTTAACACTTACTGATATCATCAATAAAATTATTGCTAACTCATATCCCGTTATCATATCGTTCATTTAACTCGATGTAGAATTTAAAGTTGTTTCCTCAACTCACCTTGTATTTTTTTTAAACTGTTTTTACTACCCGGTTGGTACAAATCGATGAACTTTTGGGTTATCCACTCAACGTGGTTTTTCTTATTTTCAAGCGTGTTCCCGGTTTGAAACTCAAAACAATTATTCCTCGACTTTTATCACTGGTTACTTCCATCTCACAACTCGTTTGATAATTTATTTTATAAGAAACTAAAGCTGTTTTCTCAACATGCTGTCAGTTCAAGGTTCACCTTCAAACTTTCCACTCCACTAGCATTTTACATTTTTTCATCATTTGTTCTTACCTAGAGTGTCCATTTCCCGACCATTTTAGCATTCCCGGGAATCGGGAAATCTGACGATCCTTTTCCCGGGAATTCTCGGGATCCCGGGAAGAATTGAAAATTAAGATTTTAACATAAAGATCTTAACCATCTACTGCGTGCGAATTCTTACCGACATATTTTTAAATTTTGGGTAGTAGTATTGCAAAACATTTCAAACTTTTTGAATGCCTTTAAAATTTTATAAGCAAACCCAAGACCCAAGAACAAAATGCTTTAACCGACAAACTGATCTGATTCTAGCCGCGAAAATTTGGAATGATTGAGAAAGATTTTTCACTCTCAATAGAAGTTGGTTAGCTAGATCATCAGGTTTCAGGTGTTTCATCAAATATCGTAAATTTTCAGACAACTGTCCATTTGTTTCACAATATGTCATTTCTTTGCTAAAGATTTTGCTACTGTCAATAGTATCCGAAACGGAAGTTCTAAATGATGAGTGTTGGAAAAGAGAACATTCAGCTTCTTTCCGTAGCCTTTTATTATTGGAATTTTTCGTTTTCCACTTTTACACGAAGTTCTCGATCGGTAATTTTTTTTTATCAAATTCAATGTTTTAACTAGATTCAAAAAAAATAATATTTTAGACTAAGCCATCAAGGTAGAACTATCATTTTCCTTGCTCAATCTAATTCATTTTTCCAATTTAGATCGTATAAATTTATAGAATTTAGCACTTTTAATAAGCTTCGGGAATTCCCGGGATTCTTAACGCGTTTCCCGGGATTCGGGAATTCCCGATTTTTTTAAATTCCCGGGAAATCCCGGCTAGGACACTCTATTCTTACCCCAAGCTGTTTAATTTCAATTCCTTAAATGAGAAAACTAACCTTATTTGAGCAGACATTTCGTCACGTTATATGGTTTACCCTTATTACAAGCAACCTTTAAGCTGTCCTCTCGATACGCTTTTTTACTCATTTCAAGTTGTCCTCTCGACTCGCTTCATAGTAGAATCTGAGAAGATCTGTTCTCCCAACTCGCTCGATTTTCAGTTTGAAAAGATATTCTAAATGTTTTTTTGATCCAATATTTTTAAATTCCAAGCATTCTTCTCGACTCGCTTTAAATTTCAATCTTATCTCAAGCCATAGCTCAAAGTGTTTCCATTTATTCTTTTCTCAAGCTGTCCTTCCAACCAGTGATGGTAAATTTCGCCCGTCACGCTTGACCCGACTAGTTTTGTTTCATCAAACGACTGGCACTGTTCTCAATTGACGGAGCCTCACTACTCGCATGACGGATAAAGCACGACAACAATCAACATTTCTCCATCATCGACTGGCGAAGCTCCTACACAAGGTCAAAATTTCTCCTGAGAGTGACTGGAAAATCTTTTCACACTTCGATCGGCTGCTGACGGCAGGTACAACTAATTGAACGACTTGCTGGCAGAGAGCAACAATAGCAATAAAAACCCGAAAACGGGCTTGCTGGCAGAAGCAACAATAATAATAAATTCTTTTCTTTTTCGTCACCGGTCGTTCGAATGCGATTGCTTGACTAGGTCATTCTTTTAGCTTCAAATGACTGGGGAATGAATGGCTGCACCCATAGAAGAGGTTGCAAAAATCCAATGCCTATTTGGAACATCTCTGTGCCGATAATGCGCTGAAATGTGCACTGTGCCGAAGATGATATGTTTGAAAAACCGTAACTGGCATAAGGACTCGGCTCCCAACTAAAATGATGCATGACCACTACATTCAAGCAAAACAAGAAAAACATTTTATGGGATTTCGTTCCTATTGGATAATTCATCCCAGAAACAAGAAAATAAAAATATAAACCACAGCGCCCGTAGGGAGAATCGAACTCAAATCACCAATTAAATCGTATTGCCAGACCGACAACTTAACCAGTGTACTATTTGAACTTCATGCAGGAAGAGGGATATTTGTCATAGGCATTCTGCCACCGATCAATCACAAAAGAAACGCACGACAGTGGCTTCCCGGCGTTTGGTCTCCTTTCAAGGTATTCATTTGTCTTGCGATGGAAACGGGAAAGGGAACGGGAGTGGAGGAAACGGGAAACCCATTGAATGAGAACTGTGCTTTGCTTACTGCCTGCTATTACATACACACGCTACATATACACAGCTGCTAAAGCCGGGCAGCTTGGCCGGTGCTTGTTTGAGGGTCAATTGAAGGAATATATTCTTGTTGCTTTTGCTACATACACACGCACAGCTTAGCCGTGGTTGTTTGCCGGCAAATTGAATTGAAGGAATGTTTTTTTTGTTGCTTTTACTGCATACACACGCACAGCTCGGCCGTGGTTGTTTGCCGGTAGATTGAAGGGATTGAATAAGAAGGATGTTTTTGTTGTTGCTTTTGCTACATTCACACGCACAGTGCTCGGTTCGCTGGCTGCCTGGTGTTGGCCGGTATTTATTTCCATCCTTCTTCGTCTTGTGATGCGATAGGGAGGGACGTGAAAGCGTTTTTATTTTGTTTCTTTCAGACATACGCAATTCGGTTAACTTGGGAGATTAATGCCGGTGGGAGCAAATCGATTCAGCACCGATCGCGTTATCTTCTTGTACCAATGATGCTATGTAATTGACTACACGCCATTGGCACAGAGGCTGAATTTTGGGTGTGGCAAACGAAGTGACTGGTCGTTAAGGAACAGTCAATTGAGTTTGACGGACCAAGAGGCTTCACAGTCACAGCTTCACGCCTCATGACGATGACTTTTGCCAAGCCTGCTTCCAACCCGCTTGGTTTTCAATTAGATAAAGAACTCTCTACTCACAACTCGCCTACCAATATCAAGCTGTCCTCTCCACTCGCTTGAAATTTATTTTGATACGTGTAGGTTGTCCTCTCAGCTCGCCTTTTAATTTCAAGCTGTACGCTCAACTCGCTTGGAATTTCTATCGATATTTTCAGGATGTCCTCTCAACTCGCCTTTCAATTTCAAGCTGTCCTTTCAACCCGCTTGAAATTGTGAACATGGTCAAACTGTCCTTACGACTAGCTCAAGAATTCATTTTTGTTTCGTGTTGTCTCCTCAACGGAACTTCAATTAAACATTTATTTTTCATCAATTCAAGTTTCAGAATTATTTCATAACCGCTCAATTGCACAAAATGCACAATGTAAATTATTATATACCAATAGCACGTTTTTCTTTTATCCACTTCAATATACATCACTTCCGTGGACCATCCAACAGCGTGGCTTTTTGTTTTAACTTCTTTTCACACAATGAGTATTCGAATTATTCATTTTTCCACAGTTGTTTTCCGATGGGTATTTATAAACTGTTTGATTTTCAATCAAGTGTGATGCAATTAAATTAATCGTTAATCGTCGTTTTGCTTTTGGTTCGATTTTTTTTTTGTAATGATATCTTGTTCTATCAAGATTACGAGATACCACCTGTCACGGTCGCCAAATGTGCAGACCTATCCGGAGCTCCGAAGCCCGGAAGTAGCACTGGCAGCCCTCCGGATCACTTACCGCCGCGGAAACCGCTTGCACTACTCAGCTGGCTCGCTGACTGACTGACTGGCTGCGTGCACGCTTGAGGCGAATGACGCGGTATTAGTGTGAAAAGTGATGTCCTTATTAGTTAGAACATCTTAAGATAATGAAATTTAATAGACGGGTAGAAAATTAGAAGAAATGAAAGATGGTGATAAAAAAAAACCGGTTTGGTTGCGAAACGTTCCTGTCGATAATCTGATAGTGGACTACCACTGATGCTATGATACCGTGTTTTTGTTTGTTTTTAGCCAAAGTTTTGATTTTATGAAGAGTTGAATTTCCGTAATTAATGTTTGTTACTTAATTTATCGCCCATACCGGTAAAAAGTGATGCCCTTTATAGTATGAACATCTTAAGATTATGAAATTTAATAGACGGATAGAAAGTTAGAAGACTAGTTTCTCAACCAAACCCCGGTTGTAACGAAAGCGATGATAACTTAAAATGTTTTTATTGAAAAGGACATCACTTTTCATAGAAAACGCCGATAAATCAAGTAACATAAATTAAGGTCGAAAATAATCATCATTTTGACTTAATATATAGTCAAACAATTTTGTACATTCGAAAGAAGCTCTGATAGACGCATATTTTCTAAACATCACAACTTGACGAGCGAACGTTGACAGGAGATTCTTTTCTAGATGTTTCTCGTGCCCATAGACTATGGGCCTATGGGTGTGTGCATTGGGACGAAATCCAGTTTTCAGCAATCGCATCGCGTTGGAATTCGTGAAACCGTTACCATCTTGGTCTGGAGTGTACCTACTTGAATTTGAAGTAAAATCTCTCCAGCAGCAGCAGCAGTGGGTTTGATTGTTGCAATTGATCGGAACAGTTTCTCATTGAGGAAAACTCCTGCAAATAAAAGATTGCGTTTCGCAACGCCCAGATCTGCCGGTGACAATTGGCCGCCGACATATCAATGCACGCGCCTTCGTTCCGTCGTCAGCCAGTCAGTCAGTCAGCCATAGTCAGGTTGTCGTCGTCGTCGTCGTCGAAAGTGGGACCCCCTTGGTTATTGGGCTGCTGCCCGCAGGAAGTAAAATAAGCTTTCTCATTGCCGAGGCATGCCGATCATCGACGGTGCGGCGGCCGGTGGGACCGGTTTTTCTTAACTTAATATTTTCTTAAATCGCGCGGGGCTTGTCTTGTTTCTATCGGTATGCTCCAGAGAGCCGGAGAATAAAACAAGTTTCCCGGGCTCTCCACACGAGACACAGCATTTATTATGTGACACGATTTCCAACCGTGACCCGATTTTTTATGTTGCTGCATGGTACCTACTCTATAGGCATTGCTACCGGGTGGCGTCACTTCGAGAAAACTACGACGATGACGAGATGCACTTTCGGCGCATAGAAGGTGAAAATGACAGTCGAACGGGAAACAGAGACTTAAGAATGTGTGAATCACTGCAGTTAGTTCAATTTTATGAAAAAAAAACTATAGATTTTGAGATTAGGCTTTTAGTTTTTGTAAAGTCTTGTTGAAGGAACGGCTTTTCTAACGGACGCCACACAGGGGTAAATGGATCTAAAACGCGATCAAAATTAAAAACGGCCAAACGATAAACGATAGACAGTTGGTATCAACGCAATTTTCATATTTTTGATGAAATTTGAAATTTTGAAAAGAAATTTGTTTTTTCACCTATAAGGAAAATTAAAAAATGTTTTTTTTAAATAATTTTAGAGACTTCATGTTTTCCCAAAAATTTTAAATCTTATTATTCAAAGATGCTCAACGATAAATATGCTTCTAACATTATTAATTTTATTACATTATTTTTTATTCATTGGCATATATTTTACTGTCACTTTTATTTTCCCAACAATTATTCTTATTTTGCGTTTTATCCACTGCGTTTCATTTGGAAAATGTAAATTCTTCTTTTGTGATTATATGAGACCACGGCCGTAGGAACGGGGAGGTTTCGAGGGTTAACCTCCCTCCCTCCATGAGGTTCTAGAAAAGACAACGAAGTATTCTACTTTTCACTCAAAATTTGAAATTCTTAATCAAGTTTTGATCATTGAGTAACAGTAACTCAGAGATAATTCTAAAACCTCGAAAACTAATCCCCGGTTCAGAATTTTGCTTCAGTTTTTCAAAAAAAATTTGCGTGTTGATAGAAATTCGTTTCTGGACATTAAACTTTAAAGGAGATTAAACTCATTCCAGAGGTTCTGGTTCCATATTATTAAAATCTCAATTGCATTCCATGTTTTCATATTTGAGATTCTGCATCTAGTTTGGGATTCTTGATTTTACATCTTTTATAACTCGGAGTTTGAATATCGGGAAGGGGGGGAGGGGGAAGGGGCTGGGAATAATAAAACAAATAATCCAAAAAACAAATAAATTGGAATAAATTGCGCGGAAGCTTGTACGCAAAAAAAATGCATACAATATCATTGCACAAAACCTTTAAATCAAGTATTTTTGTATCGAAAAATTCATTAAAATCAAGAGTACAACAGGTGAAATAAAAAACTCACCATTTGTTTTTTGATTTTGTGATCTTTCGGATATTTGATTTTTTTTTCGAAAAAATTACATAAAATACTTGAAACTTTATTTATTTCCCCTTTCGAGTGTTGGAAATTTCGAAGGGGGGGGGGGGGGGAGGGGGTTGTCAAAAGAAGAAATTGGTATTTGTTCCTGCCTTATGGTTTAAAAAAAGGAAATAAAAATCTGTTTTGTAATCGCTCAAATTTGGTTTTGAATTTGAATACATGATTTTCGAAATTCATATGCGTTTTCAATATTAACCCATTCGATATCTCAGAAATCGCTAGACCAAATTTAACTAAATAAGTTCTTTTAAGTCACCGAACGTGTAATGATAAAATTCGTTGAATATAGTTTCATTATTGAATTAATAATATTTGAGTTACACACTAGCGGTGAGCAGAAAAATGAGATATCTCGTATTTGGTCTGAAATGTGTTAAGATAATAATTTTCTTAATATTCTTTAAAAAAAATCAGAAACTATCCTGGGTTTTGTTTGATTTTCATTCTAAGGTCTTTAACTCAATTCTTAGAAATCCCGTTTAAGAATAAAACTTAAAATTTGTTTTTTTTTTGCAAAATCCTAACATTATTGAGCTTAAAAATGGTGATCCAGAATTGAAAACTTAGAATCAGATTCACCATTTTTTTTAAATTTTATTCACTTTTTATTTCAAATCTGCAGGTCGTATGAAAAGTAATAATAAAAATAATAATTTCATATTGAAATCCGAAACATCAGAATTATAATAATAGGTTCATGTTTAAGAATATTGAACAAATTTCAATGCTTGGGTTGTAATGGTAATGCTGATTTTGAATCTGAATTTAGGAATCTTTTTTTGATCAGAAATCTCATTGAAATTCGAAAAAAAAATCATATTCTGAATTCAGGTGCAGAATTAAAGTTGAGAATTAATATTCAAAATTTAGATCTAAATTCAGCTCGTAAATGAGTTTAACAATCTACATAATATTATCAAGATACTTTTTCGTTGGGTAATTTATTTAGCTAAATTACAAATATAAAGAAGAATTTGAGTTTGTTATATAATTTTTTTAAATGAAAAAAATGTTTTTTTAATTATGGAATTGATTTTCGATGAAATATTTTTTCTGTTATCTTTCTGTAAAACAAATTGCAGAGAATTCCATATTTTGTGTGTATTGTTTAACATTTGCAATTTGCCGTTTTTTAAAAGCCAAATTTCAAACTAAAATCTAAATCTTGGAATGAGTTTGCAAGAATCTGATTTAAACCACAAAATTTTAATCTATTACTTTTACTTTTGAAATTTTTATATATTTTTTTTTGAAAAAAAATTATTCTTTGTTCGAATCTAATAAGCTAAGTTCATCAGTTTTTTCGAGCAAATTCAAAGATTTTATTTGGTTACTAAGGTCCATAAATATAGCTTACCATTTCAAAGATTTCTCGATGTATTTTCAAAAGTTTCATATGAAAAACTGTCAATGTATAAAAACTTAAAATTGAATAATCAAATAGTATAAAAATCTTTTCAATTTGAATATATTATTCAGGCATTGTTTGAGCAAAAATATCATAGCGAAAAATTGATCACCACCCTCCCATGAGGCGGTTCTTCCTACGGCCCTCTATGAGATCAATTTGTTTTGTTGAAATCTTTGAAATATCCGCAAACGAGGTTTACAAGTTTAAGGTGCCAACCTTAAACATTGGGATTTCATGCAATAGTTTAAAAGATAAAAGAAAACGTCTTCAAATAGCAACAGTTTAATATGGTGTTTATTATAAAAATGTTCAATGACTATTTCATATAAATTAACTTACATTTTTTTAAATACTCTAAAGTTTGAATTTAAGTTTTTAGTCGAAGTTAAAATTTGCATAAATATTCCCGCGTTTTCTGATGTAGTTGTACGTATTCAAAGATTTGATTTGGAAATTACATTTATTGCTAATCCGTGTTTGTGTATCAATATTAAGCTTGGTTTTGAAAAGGCCTACTTTTCCTATCGAATAAAAAACAAAATAGTTTCGCATAGTTGAGCATGAAATAGTCATTTCTCTATATACTGATTTGTTTCTGAAATAAATTTAGTCTTAAAGTGCTTTCTGATCTGATTTTACCTTCATGCTTTGGAAAAATGATCACCAACCATTGAATTAGATTCTCTCAAATACCTACTAATACTTCATTTGAATGTAGGCTTAAATTGCCTTTTAATTATGATTTGATCTTCTAAGTTCTTAGTCTTTAATTTTTTTCAATTTTTTTTCCTGATAATCACTTTTTGATTCCAGCTCAAAATTGTTGTGTTTATTTAGGAACATGCATGAGTTCAAAATTTTTACTACAGAAAATATTTATCTTGAATTCAAAAATCAATTCAGATTATAAACTGTGGCAGCACTGCCTTTCGACTTAAGAGCAGAACGTTATGACCACATTTTACTGGTGTATGCGAATAAGAGAGAAAATCACACATGCTAATTTCCGATGAATAAATGATTCAATTGTTCTAAGTTAACCGTCGTGATAAGACTTATTGTTCGTCCGCTTATCCGAAATATCCGTTGTCCCACAATTGGTGACCGCCGACGTGTTTCGCGAAAACGAATTAAGAAGTTGTCATAGTGAAATGACCGATCCAGAACCGATGCCTGCAACTGCAGCCGCAGTTTCCGTGAAATTGCCGGATTTTTGGAAAACCGATCCTACAATGTGGTTTGCCCAGGTCGAAGCCCAATTCGCTCTCGGTGGAGTTACACAGGATACGACGAAATTTTTCCATATTGTCGCCAAAATCGATCAAACAGTCATTTGCCACGTGTCAGATCTCGTAAAAACACCACCAGAAGAAAACAAATACGAAGCGATCAAAGCCCGATTGATATCTCGTTTCGAATTAACCCCACAGTCGAAACTAGAGAAACTTCTTGGATCCTGTGATTTGGGAGACCTTCGCCCGACGCATTTGTTAGCCAAGATGCTTGAGCTTTCCTCCGGGCTAAATGTCGACGATGCCTTGTTGAAAATGCTGTTTCTGCAACGACTCCCATCCAACGTTCGCACGGTTCTGTCTATTAACGACGGCAGTCTTCCCAAGTTAGCCGAAATGGCAGATAAAATGATCGAGCTGGTTCCAGACACAGCCGTTTTAAAGTTAGAATCAGCAGCTATCAAAAATGTTCCCGAAAGCGATTTGGCAGAACAAGTCGCAGCTCTTACTGCTGAGGTTCGTCGACTCAAAACTATGCCTGGACGCAATCGATCTAGATCAACTTCTCGTCCCCGATCTGGTTTCGAAATCTGTTGGTATCATCGAAAGTACGCAGAGCGAGCCGAACGTTGTCGTAGTCCGTGTCAGTTTAAAAATCCAAAAAACTAAATTACCGCCCACCCGGCATCAGTGTGGTGGGCGCGAATAATTCTAGTCAGCGTTTACAAATTTTCGACCGAACATCCAAACAAAAGTATCTTATTGATACTGGCTCCGATGTCTCGATACTTCCGGCAAATCGAAGCGATAAATCGTACGGTCCATCACCTTTCCAACTCCACGCAGCGAACGGCTCTAAAATCCGAGCATACGGTAGCAAATTTGTGACGACAGATCTTGGACTCCGCCGTCGATTTTCATGGAATTTTTTAACAGCCGATGTGACAACAGCAATCATCGGAGCAGATTTTTTGTCATATTTTGGTATTCTTGTTGATCTCGGGAATCGACGACTGGTCGACGGAGGTACTAAGCTACATTCGAAAGGTGGGTTTGCTCACGCTTCTGTTCATACCATTACGACCGTTGATATCAATCATCCGTTTCGGGATCTCCTTTTAGAATACCGAGAGATTACGACACCATCCAACATGCGTACAAAAGTTCGACACGGTGTTACCCATCACATTCAAACAAAAGGCCCACCCGTCGCTTTTAAAGCTCGGAGGATGGCTCCCGATAAGCTACAAGCAGCCCGTAAGGAGTTCGAAACAATGATCGAGTTGGGAATTTGCAGGCCGTCAAAAAGTTGTTGGGCCAGCCCTTTGCATTGTGTGCTTAAAAAGAACGGAGAATGGCGCTTTGTCGGAGACTATCGTGGATTAAATCGAGTTACCGTACCGGACCGCTACCCGGTCCCTCACATCCACGATCTTCTTAACAGTTTTTTGGGGAAAAAATATTTTACAACGTTGGATCTTGTGCGTGCGTATTACCATGTACCAGTTGAAGAGTGCGATATACCAAAGACTGCAGTGATTACTCCGTTCGGATTATTCGAATATACTAGAATGCAGTTCGGACTTTGCAACGCTAGTCAAACGTTCCAGCGTTTTATGCATCAGATATTCGGAGATTTGGATTTTGTAGTGGTTTTTGTGGACGATATATGTATTGCGTCAGCTTCGAATCAAGAACATCTTGAACATGTGAAAATAGTGTTTGAACGTTTACGACAAAACGGACTCGTATTGAATATAGAAAAGTGTAGTTTTGCCAAAAGTGAAGTGGATTTTTTGGGATACCGTATAAGTGCAGACGGCATCAAGCCGCAACCGGAACGAGTCGAAGCTGTGATGCAGTATAAACGACCTGCAACTGTACGTGAACTACGCCGTTTTCTAGCGTTGCTCAACGGATACAAACGGTTCATTCCAAAAGCTGCAACAATGCAGAAGGCTCTACAAATGTTGATTCCGGATAACAGAAAAAACGATTCTAGGCAGCTCTTGTGGTGTGAAGAAGCGGATACGGCATTTTACAACTGCAAACAAGCCCTCGCAAACGCAACGCTGCTACACTATCCCGATTCTTCGAAGCCTCTTGGGTTAATGGTGGATGCATCTGATATTGCCGCGGGGGCGGTTCTCCAGCAGTTGGTAGGTGAAACATGGAAGCCATTAGGATTCTTTTCCCAGAAGTTTTCCTCGTCGCAGTCCAAATACTCCGTTTTTGGGCGAGAGCTGACCGCCATCAAATTAGCACTCAAGTATTTTCGTCATTTGGTAGAAGGTCGGAATTTGATAATTTATACCGACCACCGTCCATTGACTTATGCTCTAAACTCAAAATCAAGCCATTTACCGCACGAAGAGCGCTACCTTGAGTATATTTCTAGTTTTACTTCGAAGATCGAGCACATAAGTGGTAAAAATAATTTTGTTGCTGACGCGTTGTCAAGAATTGACGCTATCGAAATGCCAACGATTTTTAATTTTGAAGAATTTGCTAACGACCAGACAAATGATTATGATTTACAGCAAATCATCGAAAAAAATAACACATCATTGAAGCTTGAATTGAGAAAACTTCCTATTTCTGAAAAAGAAATCTATTGTGATGTTTCTTCAAAATGTTCAATTCGTCCATTTGTTCCTAAAAATCAGCGCAAGAAAGTTTTGCAATACATTCACGGCTTGTCGCATTCAGGTTGTCGATCTACCCGAAAGCTGATAGCGGAACGTTTCGTTTGGCCTTCTATGAATCGTGATATCGCACAGTTTGTTAGAACATGTGTAAGTTGCCAACGATCGAAAATTTATCGTCATACATCAGCACCATTACAAGAATTCGATGCCCCTCGAAATCGCTTCAGACACGTTCATCTAGATTTGGTGGGGCCCTTACCAACGTCGTGTGGAAATCGTTATATGCTGACAATGATAGACCGTTTTAGTCGATGGCCTGAGGCTGTACCTCTTCCGGATATGTTGGCAGAAACAGTGGCGAGATCCTTCTGCAACGTGTGGATTTCGCGCTTTGGAGTTCCCGAAACAATCACCACAGATCAAGGGCGCCAATTTGAATCCGGATTGTTCATGGAGCTGACATCACTGTTGGGAACGAATCGCATCCGGACTACTGCGTATCACCCTCAATCAAATGGGTTGGTCGAGCGATTCCATCGCACTCTTAAAGCAGCTATTATGTGTACGGACTCTAAGCGCTGGTGTGAGAAACTGCCACTGGTTTTACTCGGATTAAGAACAGCTGTTCGGGGAGACGTCGGATGCTCCGTTGCGGAAATGGTTTATGGTCAATCTTTACGAATTCCGGGAGATTTTTTCAGTGAAAAAGAAACTGAAGTGGATCGTTCCGAATTCGTGAAATCTTTACGACAGACGATGCATCAAATTAAACCAATATCGCCGACTAACCGGAAAAGCCGCCCAATATTCGTTCCAGCCGATTTGAAAACATGCAGAAGTGTTTTTGTAAGAGTAGATTCTTCAAAAAGGTCTTTACAACATCCTTACGATGGTCCATTTGAGGTCCTCGAACGCGGCGAGAAATTTATGAAACTTGACATCAACGGTAAGCATCGTAGAATCACTATTGACAGACTGAAACCTGCTTATATATATCAAGATCTGAATTCACCATCCGAGTCTGGTTCAAAGACGAAAGTTACGCCATCAAAACGCCGTGTAAAGTTCTTGGCATAACTGGAGGGGGGCTCTGTGGCAGCACTGCCTTTCGACTTAAGAGCAGAACGTTATGACCACATTTTACTGGTGTATGCGAATAAGAGAGAAAATCACACATGCTAATTTCCGATGAATAAATGATTCAATTGTTCTAAGTTAACCGTCGTGATAAGACTTATTGTTCGTCCGCTTATCCGAAATATCCGTTGTCCCACAAAACCCTTATCATGGTTTTTGTTTAGATTTTATCTCTGGATTAAATCGAATTTAGTCTCTTATATTTGAATATAAATTTTGATTATTAAATCTGATTCTGAGTGTTGAGTACATATATTGTGAGCCTACTTGGTTGAATAATTCTACAGAATCAAAGCAATCGAATCGGAATATTTGATATCGGTTCTTATTTTATATTTTGGCAATAGATACAATTTTTATCTGTTTCTTATTTCTAGGCATATTTTTCCGTTTTTATTTCTATTTTTTTGCTCTGAAAAGTAGTCATGCAATACCTCGCTAGATACCCTGCAGGGATGTCAATTGAATTTATTGTTTATCATTGCGAAAAGACATATCCCCATTCAACAGCTAATAACTTTTTTGCCTTATATAAGAGGTTAAAGTCTTTGACAAAGTTGTTCAGCGGAAAATTTTCTTTAGGAATTTTATTAATTGGCACAAAAACTGTCAGCTGGCTCGGTTCCACAGAAAAAACATAAATAATGTTTATTTTTCAGTACAAAATGTTCAATTTTCCCATAGAATCCTAAAAGTTCAAATTTACTTATGTAAACGTTACTTGAAAATTCTTCAAAAAATCATGGGTGAGTTTTGGACCAAGACGAAGTTTTTAAGACCCCAGGGTTTAAGAAATTCAAAAACAACCCCAAATCGACTCAGTCTAATGCACATCCCTAGCATTCATTTACTGAAAAAAAACCAGAACTTTTCATCACAAACTTTTACAAAATTTTGTCGGAAAATTGTTCAAATCTACTGAAAATTGTCGACAATAATCTAAACTTAATTAGGAATATTAAGACACTCTAATTTCCAGTATACGAAAAAATGTTTGGCATAATTTTTTGGATTCACTGTAGCTTTTCATTAGATCTGGTTTATTTATGAATAAAATGGTTTTTGGTATTAAGAGAGAACGTTTTTCAACATACAATTAAGATGCAATATGAAACAGAGGAGTATATTTTTTCTATGTTACCTACTGTATAGTTAGGTAGGGGAGAGTGGGGATACTTGATCCCCTTTTCTTATTTTCATCATATCTTTCTGGAAAAATTCAGCAACTCGCCGTCTTTGACACTTTCTGACAGCTTGTAACTTCAAGTTTCTATGTTCCAAAAATTATAACGATACTTAAACCCGTTGATGGACTAGAAGCATTTTCGTGGGAGTAAAAAAATTTCGATTTTTCTGAAGTTAGGGGAGACTTGATCCCCTATTGAAAGAGATTGATCTTTTATTCAGGAAGCCTTAATCCTTGTATAAAAATCAAACAAAACCCCAAGATAGAATGTTAATTGACTATTTTGGTCATGTTTGTTCTCATTTAACAATTTATAGCAGACATAAGAAGAAAATTCTATAACTTTGTCTCAACGCTAATAACATTGCATACATAAAGGCGCTATTTTTTTTAATTAAGAGTAAATTATTTATTTTCGCTCTTTTCTTCAGACAATTGTTTGATAAATATTTGTTTTTGGATAAATATTAGTAATTTCGTAATCAGCAATCATAACGATCAATTCAGAATAAGAATATGCCGTTTGGAAGGGGGATCAATTGTACCCAACTCTAGGGGATCAATTGTACCCATAATCAACAATTTAGAAAACTTTTTCTGAAAAAAGTTGATAGTTTTCCATTGCTTTGAAAATATGGCATTATGAAGTTCATTTTACGCTCGAACGATTGATACATTGGAACAAATATTTTTTTCATAATTTTCCCATGTAAGGAACATTTTAAAGTGATGAAAAAAGATCTTCAAGATACATTTTGTGAAATTTTTCAAACAAAGTTCAATTACTCAAACAATTATTTTGTTAAAATTTTTTAAAACACATTCATTGTTATTTTGCTCATTTTGGCACATTTTTCTAGAACATTTGATCTTTGTAAGACATTCCAGTTTCAAGATATAGCTAAGGAATCAAGTATCCCCAGGGATCAAGTATCCTCATTCTCCCCTACATATATAAAGTTTAGGCGCTAAAATTGAAATTCGAACTCACCTCCCTCTTCATTGCCAAACGTTTTTCCCGGGTCAGGATAGAAGTTTTATTTGATAGGTATATCAGTTTTAAAATTAGAAAAGTATCATTACATCACTATGATCTTTTTGTTGATTGAGGTACGTAACATTGCGAATATTTGTCAAAAGCTCAAGACAGTGATGAGTATGATTTGTGTTTCAACATACCTTCGGAGCTCCGAATTTGCCTCTATAGATTTGCATCTTATCGAGAAAACCACTATTAATCTATTACATATTTACAAGAGGGCCAAACTTATACTTTAAAGGTCAAAAGACTAAACAGCACTGAAGTGTCAAAACGTGTAATATGAACGCACAACAGTGCAACAGTTTGCATATTTGTTTGCTAGCTGAGCTCACTAGCGTGTACATGATCGAAAACCCGTGAAGGCCATTCATCATCGCTAAAAATGACACTCACGTGGAACCCATCGGATTGCGCTGAATGGGAAATAAGCCAACATGATTGAATCAACGAGCGGATCATTCCTATTATTTGCAGTAAATCTGCGAGAAAATGGTTATTTGATATATGCAATTGAATTTTATGCAAATATAAAACAGAAGATACCTAAATCCTGAATGTTAACGAGTACTTCTTAGAAGTACAAAGAATTATTGAAACAACTGTCTAACTTGTTATTCGTATCAAGTTAGATCAATAGACTTCGATGAAAATTCCTTAAATTCAGAAGCTTAATCAAAGGTGATGGTACTCATACTTTTTGACAAATATGTTTAAATTTTCCTAGTTAGGTTATCTACTCACATACGACAGCGAAGTTTATTTGAAGACTAACACAAATCACTTATTCAACCTATTTGATAAGCTATACCCCCCTCCAACAGAGATTATGTCATTGACTGTGTCGTAACACAATGATAAGATGTTTGTCGCATATCGCAGAATGGCAATGTTAGAGCGATAAACAATGTTTTTCGCTGAAGAAAAACACATTTTCTAGTCGCTAGAAGGTACTAACTAGCTACATCAATCTCTAACAGCATCCGGCTACAAATCCACTAAAGGTATAGTGATTATGCAATTTTGATTCCATTGTTTTCACACGTGACATTCCGCAGCAATTGGAAACATTTCAACCACGAGTGAATGGAGACGAAGAGATAAACCTTCGGCAGGTGAACGTCATTTTAGAAGATAATGAACCTGAATTGCCTAGCCTGGAAAATTAAATTTGATTGAAAGGCACTGTGAGATTTTCAATCTGTAATGGGGAAGAGAAAAATGTATCAAAAGACACCATCAGAAATGTAGAATTCGAGTTTGAAATCTTAATTCTGGGTTAGTGTTCAGGACTGAAAATATCATACTAAGGACTCCAAGTTTTTTATTACCATAAATGAAATGCAAACGAGAATGAAATCATTTTCGCCAAGTTTATTCGGTAAAACCAATTTGCTCATCCATACCACTTTAAGCAAGTATATTTTTATGCTAAAGGCTAAACCTTTCTACTTATGCATCGAGCAGTTCAAACGTTTCTTGGCTGCTTGCCATTCATCAGTAAGCATAACTCGTGATAATGAATTAATTATTACATTATACATAGATATTGGGGAAGCAGAGAAAAAAAAACTTTTTTCTCATTACTTCTAACCGATAGTGTGGAAAGAAATGCGTTCATTTGCTCGCCCCACGGCACCACTTTAGCTATAGTAGATAAGCAAGCAAGCAATTCCGTGAACGCTTCAATAGGTTTGGATCTGTTATTTTTTGTTATCGTTTCTATTTTGAACTTCTCCTCAAATCTGGCTTGATCTTCTTCGTTCGGTTATAAGCCCGGTGACCAGACTTCACTGCACATATCGTGGTTCAATAGGGGAATTTGACGTTTATGCAACCGATGGCAGCTTACGTGCATTTTTCGTAATGACTCCGGTTCAGATGTGTGAAGTCAATAGCAGAAGAAAGGCTTCATTGTTATTTATAAATTCTTGTAATAGTTCCTCACTGTAAAAATAAACAATAACAACACATTTTGATTGAATCAAAACGGCTTGCTTTAGGATTCATGCAGGATTCATGTCAAAATTATTCTTTGAAGTTTTGCTATGGGTATTGAATATGTTAGTTAACTCTCTAAAACCAAACCTGGGCTCTAAGCGGAGTTTACTAAAATCGGCATAAAACCAAAAGTCAATCATTATTTAAACTTATTTGATGCGTAGAAAGTTTCAAAACATGACAAAAATGGAGTAGGCGTTGTCCTGATGGCAGCGCACGTGTTTTTTTCGGGTCCGAGAAAGTTTTAATTAAATTGATTGTTTTAATTAGAAATATTTTCATAAATTGATAGAAGAAGATAAGTAAAAACGAAGCTGGAAGTCTACTGAATCTATGATCGCCGGAAGTGTTTCAAACGGGCTTGTGGAATGATAGATATGCACATTTGATAAAATTTGCATCGAGCAAAAGGCAATAGTTTGGAAATTCAAATTTAAACCAAAAATACACAATAAACAAGGAAATTAATTTTAAACATCATTTTCCTACTCCTAATCATCACACAAACTTAAAAAAATTATGAAATTAATAAAAATTTCAAAAATATATGACAATGAAAGTTTCAAACCAATAATATTTTTGGTAAGACATTGATAAATTTTTCAAAATCATTTTCCTTATCCTGAACTAGGAATTAGCTTCTATATAATTTCTTAACAGACTTGTTTTTAAATTTGAAATTAATATTTCTTAAACACAGATTTTAAAACTGTCTGAATTCTTAAATAAACGTCTAAACAGTTAGAAACTGAATCATGATAAATTGTTAGTAAAATGATATTATTTCTTATTTGTTATTTAGTTTAATTTAAATTTCTTTCCTTCATTTTTAACTGAAGAGTTGATTGAAAAATTCCGCTGTAGTGTTTAGAACCTGAAAAAAATCGCGATGTGAATTTTTGATTAGGAAAAAAACTGGAGGTTTAGGTTTCTAGAGCACAAAAAATAAAAATTGAAATACATAGACAAACTTATCAAAAATATTTCTTAAAATTTAAATACATGGACTTCAAAATTCCTTAAATTTATTAAATTTTTTAATAATTTAAAATTTAAAAAATTATATTTGTACTACAAAATTCGGTTGATTCATTTGAAAATTAAAACAAAATATTAAGATGAAAAAGCTTTTCAACATTTCAAAAGGATTTTTTTTTAATAAACTCATCTTACCATTATAAAAAATTATTTACAGAATTTAATCGATAACTCAAAGGAACAGCATTTTGGAGCTCTTGTTTTAATGGTTAATTTGGAAGAATTTAGCGTCCTGAACTCGAATTTTTCGTCAAATATGGACTATCACATTAAGTTTTAATTATATGGAATTTTAAAATGTCTCATTTTTGAGAGACATTCATAGATGACTGGTTTATTATCAAACCTACATTTAAGAAAAAATCAGATTCTGATTTCGTTATTAACTATACTTCATTCAATTAAGGAATAATATTTTGAAGACCATGATGATTTAAAACTAAAATTCAACAGTTTTTTTTTAAATTTTGAAAGATATCATTATTAAGTATTTTTGACATAAATTCAGAAAGTTAAGAAAAAACTTGTATTCATTCACAAATTTTTGGAACCTTCGAAATTATTACATTTATGCTTTTCTAAAATTCAATATGGTTTAAAAGTTATCAAATACAAAGCTTCTTTAACTTTTTTTGTAGAACTCAAAATTATTTGAAGTATTAAGGAAAGTTTGATAAATGATTCAAAACTTTTATTCTAAAATGTCATGTTTTTGTTTTCAAATTATGTCAAAAAGCGCAGAACTTCGTAAAAGAATTTCAACCTATTTAGAAAAGTTATTTCAATATCAAAACCTGATAGAAAAATTGCATATTCAGATTCAGGGCACATAAAGAAGTCAAAATTACGTTTTAAATTCATTGCACCTCGGAAAATGTAAATTTACCGGCCTTGTGTAATTTATCAAAAAAATTTCAAATGTCATGTTGAGCATTTAGAAAACCAAGAAACACAAAATAAAATTGATTCGGTAATTGGTTTCTTTAAGATTAGTTCATATCATCAGAACATTTTCAATTACATAAATGAAATTTTTTAATACAAATTTTTAGTAATAGGGTACACTTAACCAAATCGACACATTGGGGCTATGTGTGAGCCTATGTATATTTTTGCAATTTGTCTCCCAATTGAAATTTATGTGTCACATATATTTTCAGGAAATATTTTAGGTTTATATGCGACTCATGAAAATGATAAATTCACACATATGGATGTTATATTTTGGTCACTAAACTATTGTCCTTTTCGGTGGCTCATCATCCGAAAAATCCGAGGTTCATTCCCCGAATCTAGCACTGTATTACACATTCCTTAAGGCCGCAACAAACACCAAAACTTGCTGTGAAGGAAAGATAGGATAAAAAATACATAGGTTATCGTAAGAAACACCGTTTTTAAAGTTTATAAAAAAATTTACTAACCTTCATTCTTCCGAGAAATTTTTTTTTCATCGGCACCTCGTGTTTTTTATCAATCTCGGCCATTTTGAAAGAGTGAAATTTATGTGTAAGGTAATGAACATTATATTCCAATCCAATTAAAAGTAAAACTCAAACATAAATATTATTTGAATCATTGGCTTATGTGTGAAGGAACATACACTATAAGTGTCGATTTTTTGCAGTGCAGAGGATATAAGATTTTAGATTTATTTTGCTAATTCTGTTGACCATCGTAAGAGGTAAACGCCTGTTACATGGTTTCCAATTTGTCGATGTATAAAACAAGTATTTGATTAATAAATTTTTGAAGTTTAAATGGTTCGTTTCAAACTATGTTCTTGTTCAGTTACACTTCTTAATTAAAACCCATTCAAATGACAAGCTAGGGTTTTTGTATGTCTTATTTAGAGTTTTAAATACAAAAGGTTAATTGAGTTGCAATATAAAATTGAAAATTAAACATTATTTTCATTTCTTGAACGTCATATACTGTCGTAAAATGAAATAAGGGTGACTAAATAGTGAATTCCGCCGGAGGCGAGCAAAATTTGTGGCTGGTTTGTTAATACTTATTATTAAACACCTTTTAAGGTCAAGTAATATTCCGGAACTCCACGAAAATTTTACTTGGAAAAAATCTCCATGAGGGGGGCCGTTCGCACGGCCTTGATTAGAGATGTACCAAATATTCGGTTGTCCGAATATTTGGCGCCGAATACCACCAAAAAACCGTTAAGCCGAATATTCGGCACACCGAATAGTTGAGCTAAGTATTCGGCCGAATATGCCGAATAGGCCGGATATTTATTTTTAACATTCATACAATAACAGATTTGTCAAATTTTTTATATGATGTTGGATAATTAATGAAATATCCAAAAGTAATGTTGGAAAAGCTTCCCAGTAATTAAAAACTTAAGGTTTCAGTGAGACATCTTAGGTGTATCCGTGTATTTTTCACTGTAGATTTTACTGAAGAATGGACAAATATCACTTTTTACTTAAATTATCGCTTATTCCAGTTTATTTTTTGATAAACTCAATGAGGAATTTGTGATAAGCCAAATCAGACCAGGATGCCCCGGTTTTGTTTAAACTTTCGGGTTTATACACATGATTTGCTAAATTAACTTAAAAAAAAATTAAATTCTTCTTTAAAAAGTATTAGTTCTTGTTTCCAAAAATGTAGAATTAATTGAAAAATGACCATCAATTTTTTTTTGAACGGTGCGAATATGATCCGAGGAAATATTTTAAATTAATTTTTTTTTTATTCACTCTTATATGTTTTGAAATTATGCTGCGTCTTTGTTAAGATTTGCCCTATTTTTTTCCAAATTTTTCAAAAAAAAAAAAAATCGTCCAGAATTACCCGACCGTGCGAAAACGTGCAATAGAAAGTATTATATGCTTAAGGTTAAGGATCGTCGTTTTTTCTCAACAATCTTCATCTAATTCGATATCAAAAAAGCGTTTGGCACCTGTTACAACATATTATGTAACAGATTTCACTGGAGTTCATTCCCTGCGCACTGAAATAAAATAGAACTCGTAAAATCTTAGATAGACGAAAAAACCCATTCGAGAAGAAGATCTTAATCACACAACTGGTTGAGAAAAACGGACTCTAAAACATTAAGGGCATGAGATGGAAGAATTTGAAGGAATTCGAACAAATAAGTTTTGTTTTTTTCTAAAATACCTTACAAAATAATCAATCGAATATTTGGTCGAATATTCGTTTGGCCGAATAGTTGAAAAGGTCAATATTCGGTATTCGGCCGTTCGTCGAATACCACTATTCGGTACATCTCTACTTTTATCTTCACTAACGCCGCAGCTTCACTGAAATTATTATTGTAAAGTGAATCTCTGAAGGAAGGACGATATCCTTTTCCAGCACTCATGAAAATCAAATCCTGGAAAATTTCTCACTATCATGATTCTTGTATTATTTTGGCATTTTTGTTCCCGGTTATGCCATCCATCCGTTTAAAAATCTTATTTAAGTCAAATTTTCCACTACCACTGAATACTGAAAAACTAAAATTCCTTATTGCGATCAGCAGTGGCCTCAACTTCCCAGAGATTTTTTTTTCTTGACTTGAATTACTGTTCCATTTTCAGTGGTTACTTGAGCAGTTTTGCGATGTTCAACACTTCCGGTAGTATCCTAAGAATATGTGCATAAAAGCTTCTTTCAAAAAACGAAAAAAAATACATACCTACGTTCAAACATTGTTGTGTTGGGTGATTTTTTAAATATATTTCGTTGTACACCATTCTCAGCAAGGGACGGGATGTCTGAGGTGTAAATATTGTACAAAAATGGCCCCAGGATACTACCTTGTGGTACACCAGCATCGATGTTAAATGGTTCGGAACTTATGCACTGCAAATTAACCCGGAATGCTCTGTTAGAGAGATAGCTCTTTATGATTTTGATCAAATATGTTGGAAAATTGAGTCGGTACAGTTTGTACAGCAAGCCATCATGCCACACATTGTCAAAGGCCTTTTCAATATCCAAGAGTGCCATTGCTGTCGTCTTGGATACAGACTTGTTCCTTCGGATGATGTTAGTAACTCGGTTGAGTTGATGGATGGTGGATCTGCCTTTGCGGAACCCAAATTGTACTTCAGGGAGGATACCGTTCTCTTCGGAACATAGGATTAACCGACTCTGTATAGTCCTTTCGAACAGCTTTGAGAGGGCAGAGAGCAAGCTGATTGGACGATAGCTCAGAGGAGCAGAAGGATCTCTCCCGGGTTTGAGAATTGTAACGGTCGCCATGAGAAGAGTTCGAACCACAAAAATTTGATTGGGATATTGTCATCTGAAATCCCAATTTTTTGGTATTTTGGTGGCTCTGGAACCTTTTAAAACTTGTTTATTGGTTATTATGCGGAAAAAACGGATTGATTTTTTTTTAATTGTGTGTGTTGATTTTTTTTATTTCTAACTTTTATTTTGGTTTAGGTAGAGTGTCCTTCCCGGGATTTTCCTGTTGGGAATTCCCGGGAATTAGAAAAATTCGGGAATTCCCGAATCTTCAAACGCCTAAAAAAACCCGGAAATTCCAGAAGCCAGTAAAATGTGATAAAGTACTTCAAATTTACATTATCTAAATTGGAAAAAAAAAGAATCAGATTGAGCGAGGAAAATGAAAGTTCTTCCACTGACCATGCTGATTGGACACTCGATTTCGTTTGTTGGATGATTTTTCCAACAGTACGCAATATCGATTCCAGAGTGCGCATTGATTGATTTGAAGAAATGCCATCCCAGCTAGAAAGTGGCACCCAACTTTAAAAAAACAGGCTATTTCTACGATAAAATCGGGCTAAACAGTTACATTTTTCCTACAGAGCTTATTTTTGTCAAATTTTGCCGGTTCGTAATACCGACGTTAGGTGGACCTGCAAAAGTTGACAACAAAAATTAGCCAGAAAATGATCAAATTTTTGTTCTAAGTGTCATGTCAGTGTGATCAGTGGCTTAGTTTAAAGTATGTTTCTCTTAAATCTGGTTTACACATTCAATTTGATTAAAAAATTGTTTTTCCAATTGAAAACTTAGTGTAAAAGTGAAAAACGACAAAGAGATTCTAAAACCAAACAATTTCAATAACAAAACGCTTCAGTAAGAATCTGCATGTTCTATTTTGCAATACTCATCATTTAGAACTTCCGTTTCGGATACTTTTGACAGTAGCAAAATCATCAGCGAAAAATGACATATTGTTAAACAAATGGATAATTATCTGAAATTCTACGATATTTGATGAATAACCTAAAGTCTAGCTAACTAACTACTACAGTATTGTTCCGATTTTGTCAGCTCCCGGTTTTGTCTACCCCCGATTTTGTCTATCCCCGATTTTGTCAGCATTTTATCCCGATTTTGTCAGCCTTTAAATTTAGTTGAAATTTTCTGCTTTTAAACTGAAATTCCCAGTCATTTAACATTGTATGTTTTTTTGGGGGTTGTCCTGGCCCACGTAGAGGAGCACCCATGACCCACTTGGAATTTTAAGGGTTGGTATTTTAAGGGTTGGGGGTGATTGAAGGTTCATAAGAGTTTTCATTGACAACGAATGGAAGGAGGTTGAAACTTGTATGTATAATAGGGTGTCCCAAAATTGCATAGTTTCTGGGAATCTGAGGGCTCACCCTCCAAATGGTAGATAAAGATGTGGAGAAAAAACTTTTGTATGGGGCCGACTAAAAGAAAACATGTTTAGAGGTTTCGCAAGAGCGATCTTTGAAAAAAGTAAATTTTTTAAATATTTGATTTCAAATAAATTCTGGATCCAAAAATTTTTACAAAATTTTTGAATTTTAATGTTTTTTAATTTTCTTTGGATTGAATACTACACGTCAAAAATGAAAAATGAACCAAATTGGTATCAAAATTGAAAATAAGCAAGCTATTTTTAAGAAAAAAAAAATTTTTAGTCCAAAAATTTTGTATTCAACTGACCAAAATATGAACCTGGCGTGAAATATTTCTGATACTAATGCCATCAAAAGATGCGGATTTTTGTGCACTTAAGCTTTGCTGAACAAAGCATGATAATTGTATCATCGTGTGAAGAGCTATTCATAGTTTAATCCTTAAAAAATCACAATTTAGGATATTTATCCAATTCGTCTAAATAAATACCTAATTTAAAATCAAAACACTTGCAAAAAATGACTTGGATGGATTACAAGAATCATCAGAAGGCTATATGCCAAATTTAGCTGATTCTGACAACGGAAAAGGGTTGCACTGGATCTCAAGTGTGAAAGGGATTCTGAGACATTGTGTTCTGAAGAAGCATAAAAACTGGTTCATCATCGATTTTTTTTTCTTTACCAATCGATTGCTTAGTTATGTTGGTTTTATTAAAATTTCAATTAAGACTAACATTTTACCTGAAGACTGCAACTCGATTGGATTTAAAGCAAAAAAGTTATGGCTCTTCAAAGATTGTATTTTGGTGGCAAATTGTCCTGTAAAACGCAATGAGTATTCATTGTGTGTTTAAAAAATATCCTAAATTGTGATTTTTTAAGGCTTGAACCATGAATAGCTCTTTACACGATGATACAATTATCATGCTTTGTTCAGCAAAGCTTAAGCGCACAAAAATCCGCATCTTTTGATGGCATTAGTATCAAAAATATTTCACGTCAGGTACACATTTTGGTCAGTTGAATACAAAATTTTTGGACCAAAATTTTTTTTTTCTTAAAAATAGCTTGCTTATTTTCAATTTTGATACCAATTTGGTTCATTTTTCATTTTTGACGTGTAGTATTGAATCCAAACAAAATTGAAAAAATATAAAATTTATAAATTTTGTAAAAATTTTTGGATCCAGAATTTATTTGAAATGAAATATTTAAAAAATGGATTTTTTTAAAAGAATGCCCTTGCGGAACCTCTGAACATGATTTTCTTTAGTCAGCCCCATACAAAAGTTTGTTTTCCACATCCTTATCTACCATTTGGAGTGTGAGCCCCCAGATTCCCAGAAACTATGCAATTTTTGGACACCCTAATGTTTACCCTTCTTTTTAAGAATTTTAGCTGAAGCCCTTCTTTTTAAGAAGGGTAAAAAATAAAGAAAAGGGTCAATGTCACCCCTTCTCACGGTATTGACAAAAAATATCTAAATAACAAGTAAACGAACAATGATCAAATCAAAATTGAAATTATTTTCAAGAAAATTTTTTTCCCGATTTTGTCAGGTACCCTGTTTTGTCAGCCCTAAATTCAAGATGGGGCTGACAAAATCGGAACATTACTGTATCGATAGGAAGAAATCTTTCTCAAATGTTTGCAGCTAGAGTCAGACCAGTTTGTCAGTTAAAGTCATTTGTTTTTGGGTCTTTGGTTTGCTTATTGAATTTTCTTAGCATTAAAAAATTGAAATGTTTTGCAATACTAGGTACTTCATTAAAATTCAAAAATACCATATTGATAAGAATTCGTATGCAGTAGAGGGATTAGATCTCCATGTTGCAATCTTCATTTTCTATTTTTCCCGGGATCCCGGGAAAAGGATCGTAAGATTTCCTGATTCCCGGGAACGTTAAATCATCAGGAAATTGACAGTCTAGGTTTAGGTTGAGTGTAAAGATTTTGTTTAAGTTACCAGTAACTAAAACCATTTTTTTCTTTTCAATAAACGTTGCCTTAAAAAACTTTTCTACAACAAGTTTTAAGACGTCAACACAAACTTTTGACGTACATATATAGGTTTACCAATTTATTGCGTGCCCGGTACTAAAGTTGTGCTGCACAACGACGGTGAAGATTAGCTGATTAGTAGCACGATTAGAGATTAATCACGTGCGGAACAGCAAAGGAGAAATGCGTATCTTTAGGTGCTTATTAGGTGGTGGTATACATCATATCGGTTGAAAGAAATCGTGGGTATGAATGCTTGAAGTTTCCGGCTGCAAAAAGACTTACATCTATCGGTGTTGGTGCGCGAGTAAGAGAGAATTTAAGTACAGGGCACTGTTTATCTGATCGATGAATGTTGCAAAATTTATACGTAGTTTTCTTTAAAGATCAACTTCCCGAAAATCTTTATAATATAAGGATGCTTGATTATTATTAATTCTGTGAGCTTGAAAATACAAAATCGGTTGAAATTATCAACTTGCATTTAGGAAGCCGGACGTCTTAACCCAATAGTCATTTCCAAAGGTGTATTAATTAGTAAGATGTAGGGGATAATTGGCCAACTAGTGTTGCCTTAAAGGTTGAACCGTATAGCATATAGCGGTATTTTTTTTTTCGTTTCGAGTCTGAATCAGTTCGTCGTGCCGCGGAGACGGCGAGCCGGATTTAGCACACTTCATGCGGGCTCACGTTTCAGGTCCAGATTGGTCCGGAAAAGTTAATCCCAGACCCTCACCTTAGGCTGCTGGCAGATATAACTAAAGTGTGGTTAAGCCGATCGTGTAGTGGTAGTGAGTTCAGACAAGGCAAAACAAAAACAAAAAAATCCCGAGGGTTTGTTCCGTTTGTCGGCAAGTATAGTTAGGTATCTTATTACGCGACTACTTAAGTTACTGGAAGGTAAAGAGGGCCACTTTGGCAGCACATGTAGAACCTGGACTGAAGTATGTAAAGTGATAATCCTGTTATCAGTTCAAAAATATTTACTGTCCTCCTACACATGCGCTTCAGCGCTTGAATTTGTGTTTTTTTAGGTATGATAGTCAATGTTATTTGAAGATAAGATCGGAGGGAAGGTGGGGCAGGTTGCAATTCACCTTGGGCAGCGATAAGATTCCCGACAACGGTAATGAAATGTCGTCATGAATGATACGGTAGATTATGCGTTTGATGGAGTGCGAGGAAATCCCCGGAGCAATGATTTCTAAATCTGTTAGCAAGAAATGCAATGTTTTTTTTCCTATTTCGATTTTTTTTTTCAGGAACGCTTCATTAACCTTATCATTTTGACCATTATTGCATGGTTTAACCTTCGTTTCATAATTGAAGTAGACAAAAACAACTGTTTTTGTATGAATTAGTGAAACATCGTATTTTATTTTAACGACAGTAAAAGTACTAAGTTAAAAAACGTATTTTTTTACAATTTCTTTATTTGAAACGGCTCATACCTAAAACGTATATAATTTTAATATTTTTTCTCTAGTTTTTCAACTTTTGAAAATAGTTTTTAAGAATAAATAAAAAAATCCAGGACCTAAGGATTAACTTTGTTAAGAAAAAGTGTCACAAATTAAAAAATTCGTGTGAGACGCACATAAGGGTGACCAAAGGCTGTTTTTTTATATAGGGGGGGGGGGGGGGGGGAAGGGGGAAGGGGGGGAGTTTAATGGGAGGCAAATGCCTTCGACTCAAGGAAGCCACCATACAAAAAAAACTAAGCTTTTGTTTCAAGCAGTAATCAATAGTTGGACCACAGTTGGAGAATTAAAGTTCTCCAATCAAGGAACAGGAACGAAGGCTCCCCAAAAATCAAAATAATAAATCAAGGGGATATGCAGGCTTTTTATTTTTATACATTAAAGCACCTTTATGTTAAAATTTAAACGATTTTAAAATGCGGGCTGAATACGCATAGTAACCCTAATCGTCTTTAGAATGTCAATATGATACTGCCTGTTTAAAGTTAGGCAGCTTGCAACTGTAAGGAGTATAATCAGAAAAATGACAACACTTTGTTTTGTGAATAAGTTCTGGTTGCATTAATGGAAATTTATTAAATTCACGATGAAGCTACCTAGTAATGTAATATTTGCATGTACAAAATTCGGTAACAAACTGTCAAGTCGTTTTTGGGATAGCGTCCAATAAAAATGATGATAGACCAAATGTTTTGGGCAGGATCGAGAAAAATCTAGCAAATCACAGTGAGACACCCAAAAACAGCTCATAATATACTATTCGACCAAAATTCATATGGTAAGTCGTTGAAGAAGTCCTAGAGTATCTAATAGTGAGCTAAAGTTTGAATAAAAGTGAAGTTGAAAGTAAGGATCCAAAAATTTCAATTAGGGAAGTGAAAATTCTTTTTATTTACTGGTTCTTCTAGCTTAAGATTGCCAGATTGCCCGGTTTTATCCGGGTTTGGATATTTAAAACAAAATTTGAAAAAGTCCGGTCCGCCCTATTGAACGGATATCATTGAAAAAAATCCCGGATTTATTCAATTTGCCCGGATATTTCCTGGATTTTTGGTCGACAATTTTGAAATCAAATGTCCAGTCCGGATCCGTGCTATAAAAATTCTGGCATCCTTCTAGCTGAAGAATAAACAGGCCTAACATAATTTCTACAAAGTAAAAAAGCTGCCCACCGGTAAAATAAACAAAATACGGTGGTCAAATCGTGCGCAAAATATTTGGATCGCTAGCGTGGAGATTTTTTTTTTTTTGAATTACGAAATGGACAGCCAAACGAACTCTTTCATGGGCACCTGGCAGGTTTTCAGCCAGAGAAATTCGGTTGACATGTCTCACCTGGATGTTCTCGAGATAAACAAGGGAAATAATGAAGAATTTTATGTATAGCACATGAGGTGGCTGATAGATTCAATAAATTGAAAAATATACAAAGAAGACTGTCTTCAAATTCGATCGTTTTCCCTACAGAGCTGTCGTTCATCAAATTGGGAATTTGTAATTTTGAGTTTAGAGAAGAACATTTTGATTTGCATTTTTGGACGCTTAGTGGGGAGGGGGTTAAACTCCCAAACACCCCCTCCTTGTTCCTTCGGCCATGTTCTGATATCCGAAATAGTTGAATGATTGTTATTTCTGAGCTTTGGAAGACTTATTAAGATGCAGAGTAATTGGAATTTCTGAAATCAAGTTTTCCCTTCAATCTGAGATAAAAGTCTAGAAGGATTTTATCTACTTTTGTCATTTTTGACATTTTTGTCATTTTTGTCATTTTTGTCATTTTTGTCATTTTTGTCATTTTTGTCATTTTTGTCATTTTTGTCATTTTTGTCATTTTTGTCATTTTTGTCATTTTTGTCATTTTTGTCATTTTTGTCATTTTTGTCATTTTTGTCATTTTTGTCATTTTTGTCATTTTTGTCATTTTTGTCGTTTTTGTCATTTTTGTCATTTTTGTCAATTTTGTCATTTTTGTCATTTTTGTCATTTTTGTCATTTTTGTCATTTTTGTCATTTTTGTCATTTTTGTCATTTTTGTCATTTTTGTCATTTTTGTCATTTTTGTCATTTTTGTCATTTTTTGTCATTTTTGTCATTTTTGTCATTTTTGTCATTTTTGTCATTTTTGTCATTTTTGTCATTTTTGTCATTTTTGTCATTTTTGTCATTTTTGTCATTTTTGTCATTTTTGTCATTTTTGTCATTTTTGTCATTTTTGTCATTTTTGTCATTTTTGTCATTTTTGTCATTTTTGTCATTTTTGTCATTTTTGTCATTTTTGTCATTTTTGTCATTTTTGTCATTTTTGTCATTTTTGTCATTTTTGTCATTTTTGTCATTTTTGTCATTTTTGTCATTTTTGTCATTTTTGTCATTTTTGTCATTTTTGTCATTTTTGTCATTTTTGTCATTTTTGTCATTTTTGTCATTTTTGTCATTTTTGTCATTTTTGTCATTTTTGTCATTTTTGTCATTTTTGTCATTTTTGTCATTTTTGTCATTTTTGTCATTTTTGTCATTTTTGTCATTTTTGTCATTTTTGTCATTTTTGTCATTTTTGTCATTTTTGTCATTTTTGTCATTTTTGTCATTTTTGTCATTTTTGTCATTTTTGTCATTTTTGTCATTTTTGTCATTTTTGTCATTTTTGTCATTTTTGTCATTTTTGTCATTTTTGTCATTTTTGTCATTTTTGTCATTTTTGTCATTTTTGTCATTTTTGTCATTTTTGTCATTTTTGTCATTTTTGTCATTTTTGTCATTTTTGTCATTTTTGTAATTTTTGTAATTTTTGTAATTTTTGTAATTTTTGTCATTTTTGTCATTTTTGTCATTTTTGTCATTTTTGTCATTTTTGTCATTTTTGTCATTTTTGTAATTTTTGTAATTTTTGTCATTTTTGTCATTTTTGTCATTTTTGTCATTTTTGTCATTTTTGTCATTTTTGTCATTTTTGTCATTTTTGTCATTTTTGTCATTTTTGTCATTTTTGTCATTTTTGTCATTTTTGTCATTTTTGTCATTTTTGTCATTTTTGTCATTTTTGTCATTTTTGTCATTTTTGTCATTTTTGTCATTTTTGTCATTTTTGTCATTTTTGTCATTTTTGTCATTTTTGTCATTTTTGTAATTTTTGTCATTTTTGTCATTTTTGTCATTTTTGTCATTTTTGTCATTTTTGTCATTTTTGTCATTTTTGTCATTTTTGTCATTTTTGTCATTTTTGTCATTTTTGTCATTTTTGTCATTTTTGTCATTTTTGTCATTTTTGTCATTTTTGTCATTTTTGTCATTTTTGTCATTTTTGTCATTTTTGTCATTTTTGTCATTTTTGTCATTTTTGTCATTTTTGTCATTTTTGTCATTTTTGTCATTTTTGTCATTTTTGTCATTTTTGTCATTTTTGTCATTTTTGTCATTTTTGTCATTTTTGTCATTTTTGTCATTTTTGTCATTTTTGTCATTTTTGTCATTTTTGTCATTTTTGTCATTTTTGTCATTTTTGTCATTTTTGTCATTTTTGTCATTTTTGTCATTTTTGTCATTTTTGTCATTTTTGTCATTTTTGTCATTTTTGTCATTTTTGTCATTTTTGTCATTTTTGTCATTTTTGTCATTTTTGTCATTTTTGTCATTTTTGTCATTTTTGTCATTTTTGTCATTTTTGTCATTTTTGTCATTTTTGTCATTTTTGTCATTTTTGTCATTTTTGTCATTTTTGTCATTTTTGTCATTTTTGTCATTTTTGTCATTTTTGTAATTTTTGTAATTTTTGTCATTTTTGTCATTTTTGTCATTTTTGTCATTTTTGTCATTTTTGTCATTTTTGTCATTTTTGTCATTTTTGTCATTTTTGTCATTTTTGTCATTTTTGTCATTTTTGTCATTTTTGTCATTTTTGTCATTTTTGTCATTTTTGTCATTTTTGTCATTTTTGTCATTTTTGTCATTTTTGTCATTTTTGTCATTTTTGTCATTTTTGTCATTTTTGTCATTTTTGTCATTTTTGTCATTTTTGTCATTTTTGTCATTTTTGTCATTTTTGTCATTTTTGTCATTTTTGTCATTTTTGTCATTTTTGTCATTTTTGTCATTTTTGTCATTTTTGTCATTTTTGTCATTTTTGTCATTTTTGTCATCTTCGCATTTGAGTTCAAATTCCACAACAATATTTGAGCTCCAACTGAAACCAAGCCTCTTATCCGTACCCATAAGCCGCGGTTCCATTAAGTCACGTAACTGACAGCATTTGAACATGTCAACACGATTAAGAGTGAAAGTAAGACATGTCCGAAAAAAATGTCTTCCAAAAGCTCCCTGCTAAGACTCTAAGCCTCCAAGAAAGTTCCGAATTGGCGTCGAAATAAAACCCTGACCACGTTCCCGGAAACGCAAATCGGCTCCAAATACCTCCTCGGTCCAATTCGCAGAGCTCACACATCGATCGATGCCTGCGTTGACTCGTAATGGGTCGTAAAATTGTAGAAATTGGCAATAAGTGTTTGATTTCCTTCGATCGCTATTGCTGATTGCAAATGCCAGACGGAGGCTAATAAAAATTCATGCTCGATAGTGGCAATCGGTAGCGAAATCACAATGCAAATCGGTAAGTGTTTTGTTAATGTTTGTTTCAAATGCTCAAAATTTACTCACCAACAACGAGCTGACTAGATAAGGTAGGGGAACCCTAAGTAAGGGGGGATGTTCTTTGGTCAAACAAACATTTTAAGGCTACCATAATTAGTGGGGAGTTTGTCACGCCGCGGTAAGCGATTGCGCCCACCGTGATTACTGCAAAGCTACTTTTTATGGCTAGCAATGTTAACGCTCTTGACAAAAATAATGAAAAAAAAAAACAACACAAACTTACATAATGACTCTTGTGAGATAAAATTATACCGAAAACTCAGTGTAAAATAATACCACCTCTGCAGTCTGGTGGCTCTGGTTTCTTCTTTTCCGATGTCGACGACGACTAATTATATTTTCGGTGGTCTCTCAGCTGTGTTAAGTAAGCAGCGTTCCCGCTTGAGAAAATCGACATGGCGCGGAAAAATGTTGGTCACACCGGGTTGACAATGCTATAGAATTCTCAAAACAATCAAATCCGACTGAGAAGTCTGACCAAAAAAGAGACAGAGGGACGAGAAAAAGCCCATTTATTTTAATTCCATTTCGTCTGTCGTACCCAACTATTGGTTCATAATTGTGTTTTATTTTCTGCTTTGCTAGCGTCTTCTACAAGTTTCTGAAAAATTTATGCTGTAATCAGGGTGGGTTCAATCATTTGGATGTTGATGTTGACTGATTTCAGTTTTTTTTTTTGGGAACTGGACCACTGACCGCTGCCTGTGGTTGTGAAATGAAAGTGAAATTAGATTTGGAACAAGTTTTTGGAAGCCGAAACCTGATTAAACCCCTCCGGATAAAAAAAGCAGCTGGATTACATCGCGGCTACTTTTACTTTGGTTAGGAAGACAAACAAGGTAAACCTAATCTGGGGATTAATCTGAAAATAAATAGGTCATCACGATCATCACTCAACGAGATAGGAAAACAGTTCAAATTTGAGTTAAAAAGTTGATGAACGTTTAATCTTTCTATTACGCGACTCTCTATAGATGTGTATTGGCTGCAATTTGTTTTATCATTTTTGTCATTTTGAAACCTCCTTCAATTTCAAAGCTATTAGTGGTTCAGGGGAAAAATGCCACCAAGTGGTATATTCCTGAAAAAAAAACTCTTGTTTTAATGTTAGTCCTCTAAAGAATGATCACAGTAAATTCCTTATACTCATTCAATTGACATTCCCGGTTTTCATTTTAGATAAACATTTGAAATTGAAATATAACCTTCGAATTTATTATTTCGGAAACATTAAAAAATGTGGTTTAAATTAGTTCAGAGCTAATTTCACATTTCAGATATTTTTACTGAACACAAGGCAACATATTTCACATTTTTCCGCGGTGCAAATGATTTCTTCATCTGATATGAAAGCTGATTTCGGAAGTTTTGCCAAAATTTAAAGATATTTCTAACCAAAAGGAGAAACGTTATGCAGTCTTCAGCATAGTTGTTATATAGAATTAAAAATTATTCTCCATCTGGCCATCAGGTGGTGGCACACTGGTTAAGCTGTCGAATGGGCAAGAGGAGGTTGTTAGTTGTAGTTTTAATGACGAAATTTTTTTTATTTTCTTGTTTCTGGAATGAATTGTCCAAGTGTTATTATCCATGGTGTTCCACTAACTCTTTTAATTTTGGGTACATTAACCTCAAAAAACGACCGTGTTTGTTGGCTAGCTGCCCGATTATACACTGCCATTTTTGGAGGTTAGGGTTCCTTTTCTTATTCGTGCACCCCAGTGGGTTGTCGGTTAGTGTACGTAAGGAATGTCAAAAACAACTATATAAGATTAAATCTAATAAAATGTTTTTCTTGATTCGCTGAAATGTTTATAAATATGTATTGGTCCTGCATCGTTTTGCCCGAGAGCTCGAGTCTTTATGCCAGTGACGGGAAAGCAATCATATCATCTTTGGCGCAATTCACATTCGTCACATATTTAGTTAGCACCGATCGGTATTGAAATTTTGAAAACTCTTGTTTGGATGTAGATATTAAAAAATATAATCGAGTATAAAAACTCTGGTTTTCCAAACTAAGCTTAATTTTCCCGATTCGGAGTTGAGTTTCAGTGTCAGGAATATATGTTCAGTTTTTTGTAAATCGTAAACTTCAATCTATGAAATTTTTCCCAGAGTGCTGAAAAATATTTAAATCTTCATCAATGTACAGAATAACATTTGATACATAATCATAAAATAAAAACATGATTAAAAAATTATCATTAAAAGTCTTTCTCGATGCAAATTATTCTAAAACCTAACTTTTTCCTGCATTTAAAAAAAAGAGATATCAAAAATGTGAATGAAATTTTACTTCTTCATATTCATATGTTTTAACGCTATATCTACATGAAATTAATTTTCATCCAATTAAATCCATTTCCATTGAATTTAAAACATTTCTAATTGACAAAAAACTTGGTAAATTCCTTATTTGTTTCGAAATCTATCATTTTTTTTTATTTATCATCATATGTTGCAAATTTGTTTTAAATATTTCAATATTATTTGATCACATACGACCATGTCATTAGATATCATAAACGTCACAATGCTTGTCTTGAAACATAAGCAATTCATTACAGTGTCATTGTATGCTATTTTATTCTGTGAGTGATAACAAATGCGGAAATATAACTGCGTTTTGAGTTTAGTGAAAACGAAAAAAAAACAATACATTGTTGAAAATAATCAAATAAATATCGTATTAGTGTGATGTCATAACGCATAAAGCACCAATTGCAGTAATTTTTGGTATTGTTTTTTGACTGGATTATTTTTAATTTTTGGAGATTGAAACGGCTTCGTCAGTCAATTGTGGGAATAAAAACGAGTGATTTTTATTATTGTCCAGACGTTTCGGCCACAATAAATTGCCGAAACGTCTGGACAATAATAAAAATCACTCGTTTTTATTCCCACAATTGACTGAGGAAGCCGTTTCAATCCCCAAAAAGTAATTTTTGGTTTTGTGCGAATTAAATTTTACATTTTTTTTGTTGTAAAACATAATTTTTATTCAAATGTATTAGGCTGTTGCATACATTCAGGGGTAAAAAATGCTACAAAAATTCTACTACCTCAAATCATCAAATTAATGCTTGCATGGATGAAATTTTTAAATTAATGAACGCATTATGCAAAAAAATGATATTCGGAAACGATCTAAAAGGTAAATCTTCGATTTGCAGTTTGATGCATTTTATAGACTGTTCCAGAAATTATAAGCACAGTTTCAAAATAATGACAAAAAAAATGTTTTATTGAATTTTATTTATTTCATTTGTTTCACAGTATCATTATTTGTGTTCTTTCCAACACTGTACTATTATTTGATAAAAATCTTGAATTAAAAGTCAGACTTCGCATTTTTCCTCGAACATGACTCATAAGCTTCTGCACAGTTGCATTACCCATAATTTTCACCATTTTTGGCCAATTTTTTTGAAATTTTCCGAAGTCATCAGCTTACTGATACTTAAAGGCTTCTTCCGGCACATAGGGGCTTGGTAAAAGACCTTTAAGTCATCAGCATGTTTTTCGTAACTTTGCTTAGGTCAAAGCCCAAAAAATTAGGTGTGGTTATAATTTCTGGAACAGTTTATAGCCCAGATTTGTAACAGAATTATAAAAACATTTATTTTAACAAAATATAATGTTTGTCCGAAAAATATTTTTACACGGACAGTGTTGGTACAGGATAATAAAAGCAATTTAAGGTTTGTAGGTGATATTTTTAAGCCAATCCGTCATACTGGGTAATGATTTTTACGACATTGAAAAATGCAAAAATTTGTATGTCTATTGTTCGATTTTTTGATTTTCTATGAGAATGTGAAACTTTAAAAATCTATCTCACGATGTGAGAAACTATGTCATCATTATTTCGTTATCATTAAATGATAACTTGATTACATTACCTTAAAAAAAAAGTTTAAAAAATGTTGCGGTACACAAATGTTGCATCTAATCCTACTGTTGCATGATGCCCTGTTTGACGCTATCGATAATTTTTTTCTTTGGAATCCGTTGTATAGTTTGAATGAAACTTTGCATAAATTTTTAAACTGTGACCCAGAGATGGGTGTTGACTCAAACATTCAGTCAGCGAAACTTTTTTGTAGGGAAATGAATCCAACTGTAAGTCGAAATTTCAGGGACTAGACGAGATGAAAATTGATGTTGAAAAACATGCGAAAAAAATTCGCCTTGTCTCCCGGTAGGACTTGAACCCACATCTTGCGCCTCTCCGGGGCCCATGTATTAACATTCTACTACAGGAGACAACCTGGCGTATGAAAGTTATACTGGTCGAGTGTCGATGTCTATCGGAATGAAGGGAATTGTTTTCTCATGTGATCATCATCATTTTCGTAGTCTATTTCTATTCTCATCATTTCAACTTACGGTAGTTGACTCAAATTTGGATATTTTGAGCACGGCAAGATTTGCCTTCTTTGTTTTAAAACTTTTTCTTCCATGATAGATTTTTTGGCCCCATAGTGACTTTTGTCTTGCCAAGATCTTTAAAACCATATATTGCACACTCGTGAACATCAGTAAGTCAAGTTTCATAAATTTTTACCCAGTCTTCGTTGGCAAATTTCGGGTAAAGTTTATTTTTTCCATCATGTACGTTAAAGTGACCCAAATGACCCGATTTTTTAAAAAGCTATGCGCTGAAGGCTAAAATTGATCCTAGGCCCAAGGTTGCCGAAATCACAGAAAAATCTATAATTTCACAGAATTTTGAGCCAAATTTCATCACAGAATCTGTGTCACAGAACACAGAATTTTTGGAAAATTCACAGATTTCACAGACTTTTAAAATTTCGGACGTTTTTCAAAATGATTTTTTTTATGTCAATTGATAAATTGGATAATTATCTTTGAATTGGAGAAATATGATAAAATTGATTATGTTAATTGATTTTTCTGAGGTAAAATGGCAAAAAGATGCAATTTGACATGACTTTTGAATGAAATTAATGGAAAAAGCATCACAGAAAATCGTCACAGAATTTTTGGGAAAAATCACAGAAAGTCAGAATATTTTTTCGTCAAAACACAGAATTTTTTTCGGCAACCTTGCCTAGGCCTAGTACAAAATCTCATGCCAAATTTGGGCCAGATCGCATCATGAGAAAGGGTCGCTCGAAGAGCCTGCAGTTTGTATGGGTTTTTGAGATATTTTGTTCTGTTTTCATCATTATTGTTTTCATCATTATCTTTGGTCCGCTTTAGTCGATCTCTTTTGAATACGGGTTTTCAAGGCTAAGTTATGACAAATATTTTATCCGAAGATTTCTTTTCTATTCGAGGCGACGGATGATATTCATCACTATTTTTTTTAAATCAGGCGGCATTCATAAATTACGTAACTCAAAAAATGCAGTTTTTTACCCCCTCCCCCCCGTATGTCATAAATCGTAACGCTACGACGTACCCCCCTTCGAAAATTACGTAACGCTGATAATAACCCCCCCCCCCCCCTCTTCTATCTTCTAATGTTTTTAAATACTGATTTTCGAAGATCAAAAAAAGATTTTAATATAATTTTTTTGACGTTTTACAAAACAGAATTTATATCCACAGACAATTATATCTATCCAAATGGCTTCTTAGTACTCAATGATAATAACTTTTTGATAAAATAAATTGATTGTCTTAATCCGAGTTGCTCTGTGCTTGTTCACTGATGATCTATCTTGTTCACTTTATTTTGTTTAAGGAGTATAACTTGTTATGCACAATATATTCCACTTAGTAGTATTCGTCGGAATAATCAAAATTGCATTTTTTTTTAAATCAATTGCGAAAAAATAGTAAAATTTCCGTCTTAAGGTTGAACTGAGTTCTTGGGAGTAAATGAACCTAATATTCGGTTTTCCAACGGTTATTTCATGGATATTAAATCCGCATTTGTCGGAGTCTATCTCAGAATCTTTAAAGGGGAAAGGTTACAAACCAGTTTCAATTATGTTGAAGCCTACACATTTTAAGCAGATTTTGGTATGTTTATCATTCTGCGAAAATGGCATGACATCAAAATAGCTGCGATTAAGTAAACTGAAATTTTCACCCTTAAAAAAGTTCGCCCATTTTTTAAGACTAATCACATTTTTATTTTAACTCGAATCTAAATTTATTGATGAAAAACTGGATTTTCATGTTTCAAATGAACAAAAAGTCTCAAAATCCCATACAAACTACAGGCTCGTTGAGCGACCCCTTCACGTGATCCGATCTAGTCCAACTTTGGCAAGAGACCTTGTACTAGGCCTAGGATCTGCACTGCACAAGTTTAAAATTTCCCATACAAATTTGTGGCAGTCACGTTACATGAATTGATCGCTAGGTCACTAAAAAAAAATTTAATCTACCAATCTTCTTCATATTGTGTATACACTATTTTTTTTAAACAAAAATCGTTATGATATAAAACAACAAGCTTCCCATATTCTCCAAATTCGACCATGCTGGAACAACAATTCATTCCAGTTTCCGTTTTCCGGCAAAGAGCGCAAAGAGTCTCATATTGACCTGATTTGAGTGTGGAACAAATTAAATAACGACACGTTGCTCACGATTCTTCGAGCAAACATGAAAATCGCACCAACAATCATCAAACTCAGCCAGCCAGCCAGCGAAGCTCAAATGAAGGTATAAACACGCAAAACTGTCCGTTTCCAATAGGAGAAGGTAGAGGAATGACCAGTAGGTAGGATCCACCTAAGCTGGAACAGATCACAGAAGCAGAAGCAGGTTCCGTCTGAGCCACGTTTAGTAGCCAAAAGGTAGCTGTAGTGGTGAAAAATGATGTGTATAAGGTGCGAAAAGTGGAAGAGAACATCGAGCGAATGTAAAGTTTGATGATCACAAACCTGTACATCGCTTGGCAGCCCCGAAGAAAATCAAAGTAAAAACATAAAATGTAAAACAATATTCCAAGTACCGCTAAGTTTAATGGTCTCTCACTTTTCATTCTTCCATGTATGGCCGATTTTTTTTTTGCTCCCGGTAAAAGTCCGATTTCGGTATGCCGTACATGTGCAGCATTGGGTAGGGTGGATCTTACGAATGAGATGTCTCATGTGAAGTCTGTTATAAAATGCATTGTAAAACAAATCTCGATCCTTTTACTACAGAAATTTTACTTAGGTAGTCAACCAACTTGTCTCATTCAATTTCATTTTCATTATTGACTGTGGCCGATAAAAGAATTCATTGGTATTTCTCCTGGTATACTTACTTATATCATTTCCGTATTAAGACAGTAGGAACTACAAATATTTATTCTACAATATTGGAACAGTAATAGAAAAGCACTAAAATCCAAAAGAACGGATTCTGAACTACACATATAAATAAATTACTATAACAACTGAACCACCCAAAGACTGTGCCGGTAATTTGACACTTACTCGTCCATTTTCGTTCGATCGCGTATATTTTCCTTTCCTTTCAGGCAAGTTATTCTGCATTGTGAAAAAAACTATCCAGAGTTTACCGGTATAAACTGACAACAAGAAGTACCATTTAGTTTCTTATCCCATATGCTACCTTGGCCGTCGTCGATGGATGGATGACTTAAATCAGTGAAACGCTGTGTCTGAAGGTATTGAGGACCGAGTTGCCGCTGGAGACAAGTTTTATGATTAAAATAAAAAGCTTCACTGGAGGAATTTGTACCTGATACAGCATAAGGATGTGCCGCATTGTTATTTTCCGGATTTTTGTTCCAATTCTTGACCAAAATAACAAAAAAAGGACAAAAAATTTTAAAAAAAATACAAAATATAAAAAAAGGCAAAAATGACAAAATTGACAAAAATGACAAAATTGACAAAAATGACAAAAATGACAAAAGTGACAAAAATGACAAAATGACAGAAATTACAAAAATATCAAAATTTAAAAAAAAAAATGACAAAAATTAGAGAAATGATAAAAATTTCAAAAATATCAAAAGTTCAAAAATTACAAAAATAACAAAAATGACAAAAATTACAGAAATTACAAAAATGACAAAAATTACATAATTTAGTAATTTGTAACATGACAAAAGTATTTAAAAACATTTTTGCATTTTTTGAATTTTGAATCTTTGATTTTCTCTATGAGTTTTCCTTCAATTATTTATACATGATTCACCTAATGAATCTAATGAATCTTATTTTAGTTTTAAATGCAAAACCAAGATTCGAATCAGGATTTGTTCCCAGTGATGAACCGAACTGAAAATCCAAAATAATAAACTGGATACAGACTCCACAATCCGGTCACAGGCAACATATTAGGATTTTTTTTAAAGATAAGTTGGGAACCAGAACATCAGAAATGATTCAAATGCAACCAAATTGTTTTGGACGCAAAATACATGATTGTTATCAGGCAATTTAAATTTTTCTTTGATTTTGCAAAAAAAAAAATTAAAAACATTTGGGCAAAATCCGGGCAATCAGGCAACCTTAGTGAGTCTAATATTATTGAAAATTCGATAATCGCGACAAAGGACTTTACCCAAAATTCATGCACCAACTTCTTTTGTGAAGAACTTTTGATAGCGTTTTACAGTACAGTCTTTCAATACTCATCAATAAGTGAGAACATTTTTGAAAATCAAAAAATGATTAAGAATTCAAAGTTTTGAGCCAGGAGAAGAACATTTTGCTTGACATTTTTTAGACTTTCATGGGAAGGGGAGTGGGGGATTAACCTCCAAAACCTCCACCCCCGTTCCTACGGCCATGCTATCAGGTATTTACTGCGGCAGACGTTGGTCCGCTTTATTGATGTTTTTTGTTTTAAAAAATCATAACATCACAGTTGATTTTTATTTTGAACTGTAAAGATTAGATTTGTTCAATGATTTTTCCAAATAGAAATCTGTTTTTGTTGAAATAAAATATTAGTTTTCAGCAGATATTTCACGTATTTTATCAGTTTCAATTGCGATGAAAATATAGAAACTCATATCTACCTGAAAAAAAAACTTTTCTGTGGCATATATCGTATAACTTCCAGTTGATTTTGGCGTCAAACACATTCAAATACTGCGAACAAGCTTAATGTTGTTGTTATTCAGCGGACTACAGATTGCCAAAAAACTAATAAACAATGAGAAATCAGCTGTTCGTTTGACAAGCTGGGAAATAGCTGAAAAGAATGTTTAATATTTGTTTAAATTTATGTGCAGTTTTCATCGCAACGCATCGCAGAGCGAATTAGAAAATATCTCGTTTTAAACTGTCCAAACCCAATGTTAAAAAAAACACTATCACTGTGATGAGTATGATCTATGTATACTACCTATTTTTCTTAAAACATAAGAAAATCAATGGATAATCCGGAAAATTTTCTGTAGGGTCCAGAAATAGGACACATTCGGCCATGAAGTTCCATAGTTAGACCTAACATTACCTAAACCTTGTTTCAATACCAACCATTCATCAATTAAGGTGCGAATCTTGAATTGGAATTGGGGTATAGTTTAGAACTTATATTGAGCATTTCCTCTTCAAAATGCTTTAATTTAATTTCCCCCGATTTTCACCACGGAGATTTTCTCATATTGGGGGAATTGAAGTAGAAACATTTTTAAACTGAGAGAAGAGACAGTTAAAAGTCGACCAGCAGCGAGATTAGGAGAAAATTGTGCTGCTTCCTTTTTTTGTAAGTTAATGTTATAAAAAAAGTATTGTAATTTTTCAATTTATTAATTTCGAAAACTTTTTATTGTAATAAATATTTTTTAGACGTCTGATGATGGATGAGGCAAAGTAACCCGAAACGTCACGTGAAAATTAATTTGCTGTTTTACTCACCGAAAAATATCAATAAGTGTAAAAGTTATAACAACAACCGGTAATTAAATTATCTTCATTTTTAAAAAGTTTTATGCACTGAGCCCAGTTCAAAATTCAGCTATTGACTATTCCCCATCGATTCCACCATATTACAAAGCCACCTGAGGTGTACCGCGAGTCGCGACCTTAACCTTCTCACGCTCGCAAAATTTTAAACTAATTATTTTTCGGTCGTTTTGACTAATAAATTGATTTCGTTGCCCTGGTTACATATCTCGTCCAATATTTATGATTTTAGATTCATTGTTTATATAATTTATTCAAAATTTTGAAAATATAAAATTTGAATCAATTTGACTTAGTAGATGACCGATAGAAAGCTTTGAACAGAAAACTTCAGAAAAAAGACATCATTTTAAAATTTTCATATCTGCAGAAAACTTTGGTGTATTAAGATTATTTTATAAGTTTTAAATTTGTGAAAAATAAATCATATACAAATTTGAGGGTCGCATGAAAGTTTTGGCCGCTATCCTGGAATTACCGAAAGAAAAGTCTCACTTTTCAAATATACACTGTATCAAAAAATTGTCCGTACGTGCTGTACCTTGAAATCCAAACAATCAAAAACTGCACATTTTCAGTCAATAAAAATACTACAATTACATCATTCGCCTCAGAAACAAGTCCTTTTTGTAGATCAGTATAAAAAAATGTTTATAAATTAACCCTTTAAAATAATCCACTTAATTTTTTATAGAAAGTCCCAAAAACGATGTCAAAAAATTGTCCGTAAACTGAGGCCTTTGTCAAATATTAGTCAAGTAAACATGTGTCAGTCTGTCAAACGCAGAAACGTGAGTTGAATCTCAGCAAAGACAATTTCCAGTGGTCTGAGCGATAAATACGGTAAAATGAACTTTATTTAGCATAAATCAGTAGATTTTCGTGTTTCCGGATGTCAACGGGTATTTTTTTGTGAGAAGCAGACATTTTCCTGTTAATTAAATCCACGAAAATTAACAAGAAAATGTCTGCTCCTCACAAAAAAATACCCGTTGACATCTGAAAACTGATTGTTGACCTGAAGCATGACGGTAAAAGCTTGTCCGAAATTACAGGTATAGTAAAACGGCCACGATCGTCGATTCAGTACGTCCTTCAGAACTTTAAGAAGACTTACTTCCTGGAGACTACTCCTGGAAGAGGTCACAAACTGAAGCTTACAGATCGTCACCATCGCATCATTGTTAGGGAAATCAGTCAAAATCCTAAAATCAGTGCCCCGAAACTAGCTAACAGCCTGAAGAATTTTGAAAACCTACAGGTTAATCCTCAAACGGTACGGAAAATACTTCATGAGAAAAAATACCGAGGTCGTGTTGCTCGTAAGAAGCCGTTTATATGTGCTATGAATAAGAAAAAGCGGCTGGAATACGCTCAAAAGTATGTCCTGGAACCGGAAGAGTTCTGGCAGAACGTCATATTCACTGAGGAAAGCAAATTTAATATTTTTGGGTCTGACGGACATGTAAGAGTATGGCGTAATCCAAATACTGAATTGGATCGGAAAAATTTGTGACCGACAGTTGAGCACGGTGGTGGCCATGCAATGGTGTGGGGTGCTTTCAGCGCAAATGGCACCGGAAACTTGACATTCATTCACGGAGAAAAATAAATGGATTTATCAGTCATATTACGCGTCTACAGGAATATATTGTTATGATTGTTTGGTTCTGACCCGAAAATACGATCAAACCAACCATCAGCTTATACGAATAGTCTCCAAGGAGTTAGTCTTCTTAAAGTTCCGAAGGACATACTGAACCGACGATCGTGACCGTTTTACTATACCTGCAATTTCAGACAAGCTTTTACCGTCATGCTTCAGGTCAACAATCAGTTTCCAGATGTCAACGGATATTTTTTGTGAGAAACAGACATTTTCCTGTTAATTTCATCCACAATTTATGAAATCTACTGATTTATGCTAAATAAAGTTCATTTTACCATATTTATCGCTAAGACGACTGGAAATTGTCTTTGCTGAGATTCAACTCACGTTTCTGCGTTTGACAGACTGACACATAACTGTTTACTTGACTTATATTTGACAAAGGCCTCAGTGTACGGACAATCTATAAAAAATGAATTGGATTATTTAAAAGGTTTAATTTATAAACATTTTTATACTGATCTACAAAAAGGACTTGTTTCTGCAGCGAATGATGTAATTGTAGTATTTTTATTGACTGAAAAAGTGCACTTTTTGATTGTTTGACTTTCAAGGTACGTGCTGTACGGACAATTTTCTGATACAGTGTACATTTTTCCTTAGCAGCGCTGTATCTTATTCTTAATTGAACCGATTTTCAAAATTCAAATTTTAGTTTTATTTTGATAACATGATCATCATTTCCACTGAGTAAACATAGTATCTCAAATATCACAGTTATTCGTAATACGGGAATGAAAATAAGAAAAAAAATCGTAGTTTTCATTTTGTTACTGTGATTTTGATATTGAGTTTTCAAAAAAGATTCACTCTTTTTAAGCTTTTGAAAATATCGAAAACCAAAGTTTTTGTCTCGAAAATGTAGTTTTTTCTATCCACAGGAGCAGATCCCTACCAAATTATGATTTTTTTTGCAAAACAGTAAGCAAATATAACACGATTCTTCTAGGGAACTTGAAACAAGCAGCGATGTTGCAGGATTCAACCAATTCAACCGCAGTAGCTCGTAAAACTTTGTTTTTTTTGCACAAGTTTTATCCTCCATGAACACTCACATTGGCTCGGTACTGGCTTTTCAATTTACGAGCTCTGGAACTAGCCAAAATTCGTTGTTGAGTGTTGAGATTTAGTTTATATGAGTCTTTGCTTGGCGGCACTTCTAGCCTCTCAAAGACAAATTAACCGGACATTATTCATAATTTAAAAAGCTGGTTTATTCGTTGTTTCCGATCATGTGCTTGATTCCAGGCCTTTGTTAATGCTTTGTGGACATTCTTGACAGTGTTTTTATACTTTTTCATCACTCACGCATGTAGGAACCAATAGAAGTCAGCAGAAATCAAATGGAAGTTTTCAGTAAAAGTATTTAAAGGGATAATAAACTTTCTTAAAATCATTATGAATATCAGTTAAAATGGGATTAACAAACAAGTTAATATAAGTAATTTAAATGTGATTTTATATAGTGACTACGATTCCGATCAATTTATTTTGAAGGTAACCGTGTTGTATTCTAGTGTAGACAAATTAGTCACAGTAGAACTAAACGCTCAAAAGTATGTTCTGAAATAAGAGTGTACATAAAACGCAAACTTTGACCGAGAGCCCGAGGTAGCGTGATCAAGAGCGTCATTCTTGAAACGATTTCCGGACGAACAAGTGCGTGTTAAAGTAAAATTCAGGAATTTCGGATTGAATACGACATGGCGCAGTCGGCAGGTAAGTTTAAATAGTAGGTAGATCGTTCATTAGTACTCAAGTGAAGTGAAAAATAAAATTCCCAAGGATCTTTTTCGAATATTAGTTTTGAAATGTGTTTTCAAAAAAAAATCATCAAAATAAGTTATGAAATGTGTTCTCCGCAATAAAATCGGTTGTGTACTTTCAAAATGGCCGAAACGAAAAAAATAACTAAATTTTACGGGAGTGTTCTGTTTACAAATGCCTTTTTTGCGTTTAGTTGAAAATAATTTTATAATCAAGTGAAATGACTCTAAACCGTAGGAGAACGAACTCATATAAGAAATTGAGAATGGAAATTTGGCGTGGAATCAAAATATTTCTTTCACAATGCGGGAAAGCGTTGGAAAAGCTTTGATCATTAAAAGGAAAGAATAAGGTTACAATAGAGCGAGGAGAACTCTATTTTGGAAATATGATATGGAGCGAGTAGGTCTCTATACAAAGAACAATAATAAACAAACATAATCACCCTTATTCTTGTTTACGGCGTATCGGCCTTTCGTTCGAACGGATACTTTCGAACGAATTCGAAAACGGTATTCTTGTTTTCGTTCGAACGCGATACTTTCGAAATTGGTGTTACCAGATCAACTTCGAAATTTCTGAGCAGCGATCTGCGTCAAAATGACATTTGTTGTTATGTTTATTTCAAGCTTTCGGGTCGTGAAAATTTATTCGTCGGTCAGTGGTGAAAAATATTTGAGGAAAAAATAGTTGTAGGTCGTGTGTCGAGGGCCGTGCGACTGAAAAGCATCGGAAAGCAGCCCGAGGTGTGAAAATCAGCAGTCAAAAGGCTTATTCCAGCAGCGGATGTGGGCCGTCAACAATCGAATCTCTAGGTGCAGTCCGACATCGAAGCGGTTAAGGATGTTTCCTTAAATGTTCCTAGATCCTAGGTCGTTTCCGTTAAGGATGTTTCCTTAAATGTTCCTAGATCCTAGGTCGTTTCCGGACAGCAAAGATGTTCTCAATTGCAATTGGTGGATGTGGTTATAATGCTGCCGCTGCCGCAGCCGGTGCCTAAATTTTCACTCGTGATTAAGTGGGGAGATTTGGAAGACAACAAAGTTCTAAATACAACTATCCTGAAAAAATTGAATGAAAATGTTTATTCAAATTCAAAATTGTTTTATTTGTATTCAAATACAAAATTTGGAATAAAAAATCAACAATTTTTATTATTATGAACCACATAATTCCTTAATCGTCCAACTTCACAAATTTCTTATCTGAACGTCCAAGATTTGCAACATCAGACTTGCGGTTTTTTTTTCAACTAAAAATGAAAAATTTGGCGTTCCTAAAATATTTTTTTTTTGCAGTATACAATTTTGCGGTTTAGAATCCAACAGTATTCTTAATTTTAATCAATTTTGAATTCCACGATCGGTAATGAATTTCGCTGATTGCTTTAAACGGTCATGATTCGCAGTATCAGACTCGCGTTTGTCAGTCCAAAGAAAAAATACGTTCGATCGAAAACGGGAATGCAATGTTTTGTTCGTTCGAACGATGTGCGAAAGATCGAACTGTTCTCGTTCGTTCGAACGAAAACAAGAATACGAAATTGCTAAACTTTCGAACGAATGTCATTCGATCGAAAACGAGAATAAGGGTGAATATAGAACGAGTAGGTTTCTATATCGAAAAGTAATATAGAGCGAGTAGGTCTCTATGTTAAAATGCATGTATGTATAGAACGAGTAGGTTTCTATAATACAGAGAAAACAAAAAAAAAACGAATAGATTAAACTGAAAATAGCTAAATAGAAAGCAAATAAATATATGAAAAAAAACATATCCCAAAAAAAAAAAATGCAAAATTAAGATTTTATTTAATCATTTATTAAAAAAAAAAATCATAAACTTTATTAACAAAGTTTCCTTTTGTTCTATTTGGTTAATAGATATAACAACGCGAGCAAAGAAGAAGAAGGTTATTAACAAAGATTCCACGGGAAGAAAGGAGTCTAATGTTAATAAAACTAAAATGAAAGTTTCTGATTTGATGGTAGAGCTTGAAAGAGAGAGGTCCAAAAATGCTCATTTGGAAATGGAGCTACAACGCAGTCTCAAAGCCAACGAAGAACTTCAAGCTGGGCCAAGTTCATCAGAAAACGGTAGTGTGCAAAACTTTTCGAGCATGGAGTTTAACGCGAACAATAGATTATGCAGCACACGTAGTAAGGTAACCAACCCCAGCTTGGAGGAATCTAGATTCTTGTCGTCGATGAACCAGCTTTCCGTTGCGTCAGTAAACGTCCCAGAGTGCGGTGCTTCCGAAGATGGAGAAATTCATCGTCAATCATTTGAATCGTGGAAGGATCTGTTGGTCGACTCTCTGAAACTGGCAGGGATTGATGATGAACACACGAAATTCACTGTGTTCAAGGTTAAGGCAGGATCACGTTTACTTGAAATTTTCAGAAACTCAAAATCACAAGCAGACGCACCGGATTGCGATTCAGCACCTTTTTCTAACGCAATGCATCGCCTCAAATCGTATTTTGGCTCGGGAAGCGATGTGATGTTGATGAGGCGCAGGCTTGCACTTATGTTCCAAAAATCTAACGAATCAGATTTAGCATTCATTTCACGTGTTGGATCTGTTGCTCGTCTTTGCGAATTTGATGATAACAAGGAATTTGAGGAAATTGTGGCCACCGTGGCTGAACACGCCAAAAACCGCGAAGTGCGTACTACAGCTCTCAAAATGCTCAGTCGCAAAGGCAGCTTTGCAGATCTTGTAGACAAAGTGCGAGAGATCGAAGCCATCCGACTCAATGAAGAGTTTGTAATGCAGCGACATAGAAGCAATGATCAGACGTTGATTGCTTCACTCAGATCGGATACTGGACGAGATTGGAATAGACAAAACGAAAATCGTGGGTTTGGCTATCGGCGTAATCTTCAAGGTCGCAGAGGCAATTGGCGTGGAGCATACAGAGGCAGACCGATGTCCAGAGGAGGGAGCTCCCATCAAAACTTCACGCGTGGGAGCAAATGCTGGCGTTGTGGTGGTATATATCACTCAGCGGATGACTGTCTTGTCATAGATAAAGATTGCCTGAACTGTGGAGTTGTTGGTCATATCAAAAGAATGTGTCCTTCTCAAGGTCGATACAAGCGCCCAATCAAGGAGTCCATCGATGAACCGCCCAAAAAGATTGCTGCTCTAGAATACGATGAAGAACCGAAGGAAGAAGAAAAGGTGAGTCAGGTTAATGATGAATGAGCTTATTTTCTCTCGCCTATTATAATAACTTTAAAATCAATATGAACTCATGCACTTTTGTTTTAAATATTTGCTCTTGTCCTTCGATATGAAATTGAATTGAAAGCTAAAATGAAAAGAGAGAAAATTATTAATAAAATTAATAAAAGGTAGTTTAAAACGAAGATCTTAATGAATTAAATTTCTTACAACGATACAGAAAAGAAAAACCATTTCCTTGGTAACAACACATATTGGTGGTATGGGTCCTCAGTTATCACGAAAAGACAAATCTGAAACCGATTCAGATGATGCGTCTGTTGTCGATATCCTCGAAGAGAAAAAGTTTCGAAAGGTTAATAAAGCTGAAAACTTAAGCGAAGTAGGTATAAATAGTTAATAAATGATGCAAAGTAAAATTTACCTATGCTTTACTTTCACTTGCTAGTTGGAACATCCAACGAGTTCACCCGGTGGAAGGATAACATTGATGAAGGCTTCATCGTCTTGTTCCGTAAACCACGTAGAAAAATTCCGAGATGATTTGAATATTCTAGTTGAGGAATTGGTTCCGCAAATTTTAAAGCCTGGAAGCATAAGCGAAGTAAGTTATCAATATATTTATTTATCCATGATACAATAGTTTTAAATCCATATTTTACCCTAGATGCAATACAATAAACCTTCAGAATTTTATGACAATGAAGGTATCATAACTGCCATAGTAGCTGGACTAAAATGCTCTTTTTTGATCGATTCCGGAGCTGAAGTGAACACCTTCACAAATGAAATGTTCCAAAAGTTAACAGCGAATGAAAAGTACATTAGGGAAATGTTCGACATTAAGTACAAGTCGGATCGTTCGCTCAAAGCATATGCCTCCTCCGGAGAAATTCAGGTGATTGCCACATTTCACGCGTATCTGTACATATCTGACGACAGGCCAATGTTATTGGAAAAGTTCTACGTAGTTAAGGAGCTTCGTGCCTTGTTGAGTCGCGCTACAGCTTCTAGGTACAGCGTGCTGATGCTAGGTTTGGAAGTTCCTGTTAATAGAAAGAACATAAGGAACCTCTCTGAGTCACTGCATGCAGGAGAAATAGCGTTGGTTTCATCGGATGTCTTTCCCAAATTCAACGTCCCGCCGGTGAAGATATTTTACGATACTTCGAGACCACCATGCCGAAATATATTTGTTAACGTTCCATTGGCTGTAAAACCGATCGTGGAAAAACGACTCAAGGGATTATTGGCATCAAACATTATCGAACCAGTAGTAGATGGAATGGACGCTTCGTTCTGTTCATCTATGTTAATTGTGCCCAAAGGAAAAAACGACATACGTCTCGTGATAGATTTGAGAGGACCGAACCAGTACATTCACCGCACTCCTTTCTCAATGCCTACGTTGGAAAAGATCCTGGTGGAACTGGAAGGGGCCACCTGGTTCTCTACTATCGATCTTTCCAACGCTTTTTTCCACGTGGAGCTACATGAAGAGTCCAGGCATTTGACCAACTTCTTCACGGAGTTTGGTATGTACCGCTGCGTTCGACTTCCGTTTGGGCTTTGCAACGCGCCCGATATTTTTCAGGAAACTCTCCAACAAAAGGTACTCGGTGGATGCGAAGGATGTAGAAATTACTTAGACGATATCCTCGTGTATGGTAAGACAAGATCCGAACACGATGATAACTTAGCTAAGGTACGTTCCAGACTAGCCAACCACAACGTGAAAATAAATGATAGCAAATGTGTATTTGCCAGTCAGAAAGTTAAATTTCTTGGATTTACACTGACGCCCCGAGGTTGGCAAGTAGAGGAAGAAAAAATCGCTGCCATCAAAGACTTCAGAAGACCTAAAAGCTGCTCTGAAGTAAAGAGTTTTCTCGGACTTATTACATTCGCTGATAAGTTCATCATACACCGAGCTACAAAAACGGAACGCCTACGTACACTTGCAGCCTCTGACCATTTCTACTGGACCGAGGATGAAGAACAAGAATTTTCGTACTTGAAGGAAAGTGCTCTTAGTGAAATACCACGCTTAGGTTATTATAGTCCAACTGACAGGATGGAGCTGTTCGTTGATGCGTCACCGGTAGGCCTGGGTGCTGTCCTTACTCAATTCAATGAGGCAGGTTGCCCACGTATCATAGCATGTGCTTCAAAAAGCTTGAGTGGCTCTGAAACGCGCTATCCACAAACGCAAAAGGAGGCATTAGCTGTTGTCTGGGCTGTTGAAAGATTCAACTATTACTTACTAGCTAGATCATTTGTTATTCACACCGACTCAGAGGCAAACCAATATATATTCAATCCGCATCATCAGCTAGGAAAGAGAGCCGTATCTCGTGCTGAGGCTTGGGCGTTGAGGCTCCAGCCTTACGACTTCTCAATAAAACGTGTCCCCGGCGATGAGAATGTAGCGGACGTTTTATCGCGATTGGTTCCAGAATCACAGAAGAACGAAGAATTGGATTTAGACGAGGATAAGCATTTCCTGTATGCATTGGACGCCGGTTGTATGGAGCTGACATGGTCAGAAATCGAGGGAAAGTCAGAAGAAGATGAGGAATTGCAACAGGTACGCGAGGCCCTAAAATCGAAAAAATGGTTAGGTAAGTTGCGTGCTTATGAAGCTCAAAAACGATACCTTATAAGCACTGGACCTTTATTATTCAAAAATGAACGAGTTGTTTTACCAAAACTGCTTCGGGAAAAAGCCCTCAGTTCCGCCCACGGTGGCCATGTAGGGGAAACGGCTATGAAACGCATCATGCGTCAATTCTTCTGGTGGCCCAAAATGTCCAGCGAGGTATCTAAATTTGTTCAGGAATGCGAAACGTGCACATTACTCTCAAAACGTAATCCACCTCTACCTTTAGTATCAAGAGAGTTGCCTGACGGACCATGGCAGATACTGCAGATAGACTTCCTATCTGTTCCTCGCTGTGGTTCTGGAGAATTTTTGGTGGTCGTCGACACGTATTCTAGATATTTGTCGGTCGTCGAGATGCGTTCTATAACTGCAGATAGCACTAATGCTGCTCTTTGCGAAGTTTTTAAAACGTGGGGCTGTCCAGTAATATTGCAAAGTGACAACGGGCCACCATTCCAAAGTTCGGCATTTAATGATTTCTGGAAAGATAAAGGAGTTAGTGTTCGTAAGTCCATACCTCTCAGTCCCCAGTCCAACGGGGCTGTTGAAAGGCAGAATCAGGGAATAATTAAAGCCCTGTCGGCGTCAGCGATAGAAGGCAAGAATTGGCGAACTGCTCTACAACTATATGTACACAGACACAATACCCTGGTGCCACACTCACGGTTAGGAGTAACTCCTTTCGAGTTAATGGTCGGCTGGAAGTATCGAGGAATATTTCCAAGCCTTTGGAAGGATACAATCGACAATGAACTTGATTTAACTGACATTCGTGAGCGGGATAATGAGACTAAACTAAAGAGCAAAATATATGCCGATCAAACACGAGGAGCAAAAGTATCAGATATTGCTGTAGGTGACGTGGTTTTGCTCGCACACCCAAAGAAGAATAAAACCGATCCTGTCTTCTCTCCGGAACGCTATAAAGTCGTGGCAAGAGCGGGTGCTAAGGTAGTAATTATGAGCCAAGGGGGAGTGCAATATTCACGGAACATACAAGAGGTTAAAAGAGCCCCTGGATTCAACTCCGATGAAGTGCTTAATGACTCATCACAAACTCAAGTAAGGAATGAAACAACAGCTACTTATCTTATAAACCCTCCAAGGGATGATCCAGAATTAGTCCCGCAGCAGGGAGCTTCATCGCCGTCAACTTGTGCACCTTCAACATCCGAATCAACTCCGATTGATAATCCAGAATCAATTCAGCAGTCCAGGATTTCATTTATTCCATCAGGATCCAGATCGCTTCGTAGGGGTGATACAATAAAACGTCCTGCTAGGTTCGATGATCGTTTCGTGTACTTCGTGTTCGACTGATACTGGTGGAATGATTGAAAAAATTTCCTTACCCTTAGGTTCTTTGTTGATCGAATCACCAAGGTAACAGATAAAATAAATGAAAACGATCACCTACTATGTTGAAAACTTTATGCGTTATGAATTTCAAATAAAACTTTAATAGTTTCAAAATCAAGAAAAGTATTGTTTATTTCTAGTTATCGAATACAAAAACAAAATTTTCAAGCAAAATATAAGAATATATATATTTAAAAAAAAACTAATAACTAAAAATAATTTATAAAAAAAAGCTTCAGAGTACAGGAGAAGGCTAATGTAGGAACCAATAGAAGTCAGCAGAAATCAAATGGAAGTTTTCAGTAAAAGTATTTAAAGGGATAATAAACTTTCTTAAAATCATTATGAATATCAGTTAAAATGGGATTAACAAACAAGTTAATATAAGTAATTTAAATGTGATTTTATATAGTGACTACGATTCCGATCAATTTATTTTGAAGGTAACCGTGTTGTATTCTAGTGTAGACAAATTAGTCACAGTAGAACTAAACGCTCAAAAGTATGTTCTGAAATAAGAGTGTACATAAAACGCAAACTTTGACCGAGAGCCCGAGGTAGCGTGATCAAGAGCGTCATTCTTGAAACGATTTCCGGACGAACAAGTGCGTGTTAAAGTAAAATTCAGGAATTTCGGATTGAATACGACAACGCATAGGCATTAACTACATTAACAATACAAACAATGGTTTTATCAACTCTCGATTGCATAATGAAGGATCTAGAAGGAAACTGTGCAAAGTTATTTTTGTGTTCCTTTCTTGTAACTTAAATATCTCGGAAATTCGTTTGTTCGTTCATCGAAAAAAGATCGATAATAAGTAAAATCACACATCTTCAAGCATCGCGAAGCATCTTCAATATGCTCGGAAAATTTTTGTTCATTTTTGTTTTTGTTTTCCTCCTCAGTTATTGGTCATACCATATTTTCAATTTTATTTCCCTCAACAAAGCTTTTTTTGATTTCTTACTAGGTCACGTCAAAGCATGTCATCTCTTTATGTGCCATAGCTGGATATAATAATTTGTTTTGTACTATAAAAACAGTCACACTAAAGCTCTTTTGCCATCAGTCGTAGAGTGATGAGCACACTACATCTGATGACTAGGCACCTAGCCAAGGTGGGTATATATTCAGGAGGTGTTCCCGAATAACGAATTCCCGATTCAGCCATTTTGGCTATGTAGGCTATGCAACTATACGGAACTCATGAAGTTTGTTTACCAACAAACCACAGAAAAGCTGAGCAAAAAATAAACAAACTCATTGAGAGCCCCGCTCACTTCTCGCCTACTTACTGTGAAAGTCGGAGAACCTAGTGTATCTAAGAACCTTGCACCTAGCTAGGTATATTGTAAAAGTCAATTCTAAGCCCTTGCTCACGATGGGAGCCTCTTGTTTACGAAAAGCTGGTTTAATTGAAATCAAAACACCCATTTCCTTCGAAAGAGGAAAAAATAAAACATAAAATGATGCAATTTTTGTTTGCCACACTGCTGAGTTTCTGCCACCATGTAAGTGCAAACATTTCCACTACCGACCCCGGTTTATGACCACACAGCCTTGTGACGAGGGGACTTCTCTATCTCTTTCTCTAAGGTGGCCCCCTTTTTTTCGGGCAATCGGCGAGCAACGGTAAACAGGAGGAAAATAAACGGAGAAAAATTCAGCAAAACCGCGTCATTATTTCGTCAATTTTTATGGCTGGTTAGCGGGGCGCAGCTGAAGTCACTGGTACACGTTGGTTGGCCACTTATAGATTCCCCTGGCCAACAATTACCGACTCTCATGGATGGACATCGACTAACTGGTAGCAGTTACTGATGAGTCTTCGCTTCAACGAAATATCTTGGTAGTTACGGTTAAGTCAAAGAAGAAGTAGTTGTGCAAGGGCAATAAAACAGCCAGGATATAATAATGCTTTGCTTACAAATTATGAGTTACGATAAGCGATCCTGATTCAGAATTCAGAAGGCTTGTCTAAAAACCGGAAAAAATGTCACAATAAGAGACGTTTATAGATGTTGATGTCAGAATTAGTATTTCTGCTATTCGACTAAGAAATAGAACTTGACTTAGATCAATGTAGAAATCCTGACTTGGCTTAGGATTAGATGCCTAAGTTTTAAGGTTTCAGCTATCACTCCGATCAGAGCTAAAAATCGAATTTAATTGTAAGTAGGAATGAACTTTAGGGCAAAAAACAGGATTAAATCTAAGAATTTCGGAATTCAGAATTCATAACTGACAGCTTCATTGGAGGTATATAGTCTCATCTTTGGGCGGATACAGTTTTTAACACAGTCATTTGGCGCTGATCTTAAAATTAGCATATGGTTCAAATTTCTACTAACCAAGCACTTTAATTCTCGATTCAAAATATTTTCCACCTAATTATTCATTTTGCTACACATTTTATTTTTCTCAAAACGGTTTTATTCTCTCATTTTCGAATAATCATCGTAACGATTTTTTGTTAGTATGTAATCAAATGATTTGTTTTACTTCAACGTTACTAAGTATACAAATTAGTATTCGCAACTCCTCCCACCCGAAAAAATAACCAAAGTTTTTCACCCACCGATGACGTTTGGCAGCTGGGACGGCAGCACATTGTTGTTTTCCATTTCTTTACACCGCGATCTGCCTGCAGAGTTGGGGAGGGCTAAACAAATTTTCACACGCTTTTCCGAAAACAATATACTGGCAGCAGGTAGTAGCGAAAAGCCGCCATCCGAATAGGTTGTGAAGCCCTTACGTCTGTCCACCACGCATACGAAATTTATAGTCAACCGCTTAGTTTTCCATTGGGTTATGGCGGCTGTTGCGGCACTCTTGTAGTAAGCAGGCTGGCTGTAAGTGGCGATTGATGGTCTGAATTTTACTTTTGCTGGTACCCCTACCTACCTATATTTGGGTAGCTGGGAATTTGTTTTGATATGTTATTTGTTGTCTGCATAAACTTCCGTAGACAATTTAACAAACCGAACAGCAGGTGAGGAGGAAGTTTATGGGGAGTTCATCAGATACATGCGGAGATCTACGAGAATTAAGCGAACATATCGCAAGACATCTCCTCACAATCTATACAAATACCTAGACTCGATTCCGGCAAAGGAAATTGTTTTTCCATCTTTACATGTATAATAGGAGATGTCGTAGGTTTTCGGTGTTTTGCTGTGAACTGGTGACTGCTGCTGGTATGTTTGTCTTATGAGCTGAACATTTTTTTCGGAAAATCATGCTTATATTTCAATTATCTACTCCTACAGTATTGTTTCAAAGATTGAAATTCTCAATTTCAAAAATTTTTCGAATGTAACGTGGATTGTAAAAATGCGAATTTTTTTTAAAAATTGAAAATTTTACATTCGATAGAGATTTATAATAATAATGACCACCAAATTTTATCATACATTTTTTTTTCGTTTCAGAATAAATCCTAAGTCAATGTGGCGACAAGATGGTTATAGTTACACGGGTAAGTATTATTGTTTTTTATTACAATATACAACATCAATCTGTTCTCGCCAAAACTTATTACTTGCTCACTCTTAAGGAGATCGCCAATAGCCCCTAATTGCTGGTCAAGCCACGGCAACCGTCTTAAAATGTGTGAATTTGTATTGAAAACTAACAAACTTTGGATTTTTTTCTCGAGTTTAAAAAATAACCTATCTCCCATAATTTCACAATCGATTATTTGATATATGAACAAAATAATGCCGTCAGAAAATAATTTTTCAGTTTGCACCAATTAGAGTGTCCATTTCCCGGCCGTTTTTACGTTTCCGGGATTTGGGAAATCTGATCATCCTATTCCCAGGAATTCTCGGGATCCCGGGAGAAGTTGAAAAAAGAGATTATAACCCATTCCAATGAGCAATTATTAAACCAAAAAAAAAACATATTTACAAAATTATTACTATTCTTTAAAATTTAAACATTTTAATCAAATAAAACTATTTTAAAGAATTTCGACTTCATTTGCATAAATTTCTTAGTTAGAGGTGAGCAAAGTTATTTCCATCAACGAAAAAATTGTTTTACTAAACCTCCCCATGACAGTTCAGGAAAAGCAAGCGAGGTATTCTACTCTGCACTTAAAATTTCAAAATCTCAATCAAATTTTTATGATTGAATGTTATTATTCTAGAGTAACAATTTGAAATCAGAACTGATGCCAAATCCTTGAAAACTAACCTCAAGGTGAAGTATTCTGTTATATTTTTTCAAAATTTTCTCCCTTGTGGACAGAGCTGCAAATTATCAGTGTCAGACAGCCGATATCAGCCGCCTTTGATACTGCTTAGCATGTCTATGTCATGCGATACTGATTTTTGGTCAGCGACATAAGCTTACAATGTCATGACAAAGTTGAATAAACGACATCATGCTTGCTGTGACTTTTTTCTTCTTTCTGCCAACAACTACATTTTTTTACTGTTGCGCAACTCATAACATAAAATCCATCCCAACTCAGTCAGAAAATGAAATAGATAGTCAATCGTATGAATGAGTCGAGTGGAGTGCAAAAATGTCATTCAATATTGACCAAGGTGTCTATATATAGGAGGTGTAACGATATGAGAAACTCCCGATTCAGCCATTTTGATTTGGCTACTATGAAGTTCGTGGAGTTTGTTTACAAACAAAGGCCTCAGCTCGAACAAATTTTCCGATGTTTACAAACAAACTCACTGAACCTCCCCGAGCTCTCCTCGCCTACTTACTGACAAAGCCAGAGAACCTTGTGATCTAATAACCTTGATATTGACATTGCTGCCTGACTGACATTGTCGCTTGGTCATTCAACTGGTAGACGACTTTGATACTCTTTCTATAACATTGACTACTAGACGTTGGTCAGATTGAACGATTTGGACCGGAATTTTTCAGCCTTGCTTGTGGATAGAAACTTAATTCTGGATATTAAATAAGTGTAAAATGAGTTTGATCTCATATTGGAGGTTCATATTATCAAAATCCAAATTGTAATTCTGATTTTATATTTCGGATTCTGTATTCAGTTAAGGATTCTTTATTTTCAGTAAGAAATCCTGGTTCCAATCCAGTTTTTAACTTCATTTCAAATTTGATTTATGCTTTTCGAACTTATCATATGATCCCTTGGAGCCTAAGGGGTATAAATGTATAAAGCCTATTTCGTGTAAACACGCTTTTGAATTGTTTTGTTTGGTCATTTACCATATACTGTTAAAAAAATTGCATCTTTCATTCTAATGTAAATGTATTAAAAAAAACAAAAATTTTGAAAGAACCATCAAATACAGTTTGAAATATGAAGAATAATATGACATTAATAACTCAAAATCGACTATTTTTGCACTTATACCCATTGGCTCTGAGGGCCTCATGTGCGTTTTCAATATCAAGGTTGAATTTTTCTTAATATTCATATTCAGATTCGAAGTTCTTAAGTTAAATTCTTATGCACATTTCAAACATACATACGTTCCAAATGGCGATTGAGAATTGAAAACTCAGAATCAGGTTCATTATTCGAAATTCATTAAATGTTATTGTGTGAATGGATAAAACCGACACTTCGTCATTCGACACGAGCGTGTACGCGAGTCAGTCAGTCAGTCGGCGAGCAAGCGAGCCAGCCGAGTAGTGCGTGCGATTCCTGCGGCTGTAAGTGATTCGGTGGGCCACCAGTGCTACTTCCGGGCTTCAGAGCTCCGGACAGGTCTGAACATTTGGCGACCGTGGCAGGTAATTTTTCAGAAGCTTAAAAAACGAGAAAACAACAAATGCGATTCACGTTGAAATAATTTTCATCACACGAGGTTGAAAACCAAACAGTTTATAAATAACAGTTTATAAATAACATATTGCAAAAAACGGGAAAAATGAGTAGTTAGATTCCCTAACATTTCAAAACTTGTTTAAGAAAAAGCAACACTGTTGGAAAATTTTCGGAAGCTATTTCGGTCAAAGTGACAGAAAGGCAACGTGCCATTCGGGAATAATGCCGAAACTGGACTGGAAGAAAATCACAATTCAGATTAAGTCGCAAGGGCAGCTTTATATGTTCACAATTTCAAGCGAGTTGAGAGGACAGCCTGAACATATTGACGTTAGTTTAAAGTGAGTTGAGAGGACAGCTTGAAACTGAAAGGCGAATTGAGAGGACAGCCTGAGCGTTTTGGTAACAATTTCAAGCGAGTTGAGAGGACAGCTTGAAAATGGATGGCGAAGAAATTGGATGACGAGAATTTCAAGCGAGTTGTGAGGACAGCTTGAAACTGAAATGCGAGTTGAGAGGACAGCCTGAACAAATCGATAAAAATTTTAAGCGAGTTGAGAGGACAGCTTAAAATTGAAAGGCGAGTTGAGAGGAAGAAATCGAGCCTGAAGAAATCGATTGAAATGTAGAGAACAGCTTGGGATTTGAAACGCGAATTGAGAGGACAGTCTTTAAGTATTGTTAGAAATATTGAGCGTTTTACAAGTATAGGTAGAAATTAAAAGACGAGTGGAAAGGGCAGCCTAAGCGTATTGATAAAAACCAATTCAAGCGTGTTGAGAGGACAGCTTGAAATTGAAAGGCATGTTGAAAAGACAATTTAAGTATTGCATCTCATTGGAAACTATGCGAGTAGGAAGGACAGCTTGAGATAAGAACGAATTTTAAAACGTATCGATAGTATAGAGTGCTTTATACTAAAATATTTCTTTAAAATTTCATTTGATTTGAATGAACAAATTAGTGATGATGCAGATAGGAATATACAATTCTTAGAGAGTCGATATAACGGATCGAATAAATACGTTAAGCATTCTTGAATAACAGCAAGGTCACGAATTAAAGCTTGAGATATGAATAAGATTTGCAATAAAATTGAATACAAAAAAGTGAGAACATATTTATTGGACAGCTTGAAATTGAAAGACGAGGGACGAGGTTAGAAGGTCTCTTGAAAAATGGAGTCAAGCTAACTGTTTGGTTGAACACAGTAGAGGGGATACACTGGACAGCTTGCAGGAAATGTATGGAACAGTTCCTTTACTGATAATTGAATTGATCGATGAACACGTCCTGAGAACGAACCAATTGATGTTAGAAATTGCACCTTGCATCGAAAGTAAGATTTCCCGATGTGAGAAAGAAATTACCATAAACTATCGTATGGCAGCCTCAATAGCATGACAAAGTCTGTCAACATAGTAACAAATTATGTCAGGTCTTCCGTTGGTTATTTTTAACTTCTCATAAAGATTTTGGAATGTGAATCTGTTAAATGTTTGAGAGATTTCTCTAAAGAAATTGAGAGAGTGTTGAGATAAGATAACTTATTGTGCATAATCACTTTAAATGCAGCTCAATATTCAAATGCCTTGTTTACATACACTCTGTCAATTCCTTGAGTTTACGGTCTTGAATAAAAAAAACCATTTAAAATGTATGAGATAGTATTTTTTTAATATTTTCTATCATATTTTGTTTGGGATAGGAGGGGGATGTGTGAATGGATAAAACCGACACTTCGTCATTCGACACGAGAGTGCACGCGAGTCAGTCAATCAGTCGGCGAGCAAGTGAGCCAGCCGAGTAGTGCATGCGATTCCCGCGGCTGTAAGTGATTCGGTGGGCCACCAGTGCTACTTCCGGGCTTAAGAGCTCCGGACAGGTCTGAACAGTTATTATCTCAAATGATGATTAAGATTCACATGACAGATTGAATGAATTAAGTCAAATTGAAATCCAAAACATCAGAATTTAAATTGATTTATGGTTGAGGGCTCTGAATCAAATTTCACTTCTTGGCACATATTTTAAATTGTGATCTGGAATTTAGATTCAGAAATCGTATTGAAACTCGAAAACAGATTCAAAATACAAGTATTAAATTGAGTTTCAGAAATCTTATTCAAAATTAATATTCATAATTCAGATTCAGATTACTATTTCGTTGAGGAATTGACACATTGCAGGCCAACTACGAAATGTCTCGTTTTTTTTTCGCATGACGCGTGTGCACTTTGCTGAGAAGCATAACTCAAATGTGATACATTTTATATTGGAACTTCATTCTACAAAATTGTAAACAACACTTTTGATAACTCAAAGACACCAAATTTGTAGAATTTGGTCCAGTAGTTTTTGAGAAAGAAAATTACAAATTTTGGGCTAAGATTTCTTTGCGGTTCTTAATGTGTTAAAATCGCACAGACCTCGGACTTTTAATTTTGTCTAAATTTAAAATTTTCAATCTATATCAATTTGTGTACAATTTGTATACAAACAAAGAAGAATGTGAGTTTAGTTTACATGTTTTGTTTGATGAAAAGGTTTGATTTTATTTAAAAAAAAATGCTAGATAGGAAATTAATTATGGAATTGATTTTTAATGAACAATATGTGTTGATAAAGAAACATGTAGATAACTCATATTCACAAAAATTTTTTTTAGGAAATATCATATTTTCCTGGTGTATTGTACCACATTAAGTTTATTCCAATTTTTCAAGAGCCAACTTACAAACTCAAATCTTGACTTAGGATTGAGTTCGTTAAGTTCGCAAGATTAAGATTGAATCGAAAAATTTTATTCTGTTACTTTTAGTATTGAAAATTTGATTTATTTTTATCAATGGCTTAGATCTTTGAATTTGTTCAAGAGTTTGGAAGATTTAACATATTTGATTTGACCAGAGAATATTTTTTACAGAATTTGAATGCTTACTTGGAACAAAATAACTTATTCTATGTTAAAATCAAATAAGCTCAATCTACCAGACTCTTGAGCAAATTCCAAGCTTGTAACCACTGATATAAGTAAGTTCCTTTTTTTGTTACTAAAGACTTCATTTACAAATTTTTCTTACCATTTTCAAGATTTTGGGACGTGTTTTCAAAAATTACAACTTCATACAAAAAACAATTATGTAAAAAGTACTTAAAAATTAATAATCATTGTTTTTCAAATTTTTTTTTCATTCTCACATTTTTGAAGTAAAAATAACCTAGAAAATAAAACCAGACACCAAACCCCTCCCCCCCCCCCATGAAGCGGTTCTTCCTACGGCCCTGTCGAGAAATAAATATTTTTCCAATCCTACTTTCAAAAAGAATGCATTCACATAAGAATTTCTGTTTTGTTATGAGCGTAGACTTTTTAGAATATGCTCTTTTAAAACCTTTTGATAATTACCTACATTTTATTTTGAAAACATTGAAAATGAGATAAAAATATAGATTAAGGAGTTTCTACCATTGAATCTGGATTTTTTATTGTTTTAATAGATTTTTAAAATAAAGTTTTAATGTTTAAATTTATGGAAATCTCATGACAATGGTAATTTGAATTGTTATTTTTCTAGTAAAATGACTTAATCTGTCAATGACTTAGATAAATTTTTTTTCTCTAACTGTATCCTTAACAGAAGTGAAAAAATAATCAATTGTTCACCATTCTTTCAAATGCTTGTGCTCATTCATAGTCTTCCGATTTTTCAATTACCGTAAACTGGGGGAACTTTGATCAGCGGGGTAGCTTTGATCAACATGAAATTTTTGCAGATAATCATCATTAACTAAGTTTAAAGTTAAAATATCTGAAAACTGTTTACTACGTTTGAAAGCCTATAAATTTAGTTACAAATAAGCTAAATTTGGTTTTTATTAGAAGATTTTTTATATTACTTCAAATGTAATTTTAAAATCTTAAAATACCTTGGTTTTTGAAGGCTCACAAACAAACATCTCTCCTGATCAAATTTAAGCATTTAGGAGCAAATGGGTTGTTTAATGTGTAAGTTCCACTTTTTATTTGGTTTGGGTTTTGTTTAAGTGTTATTTTTATGGTCATTTGATGATAATTTTTGGATATTGAAAAATATCGGCCATTTTTTTATGAAAAAGCTCGTATAGAAAAAATGGCTAAAAACCCTATCAAATGATTAAGTTTGAAGAAAAAAAGAACATAGGAACAGTGCGAGGACTCAGGAAATTGCATGAAGATAAAATGTCATTTGTTTTTGGGGCCAAAAAATCTTTTGAGTATATTTGTTTTTGAAAGAAAACGTTGAAAAATTCAATCGAGTCCAAACAAAAAATACTGTTATCGATATTTTGAGCCTTCTGTGCTAAATGGCATCAAAACAATAAATTTGAAGATTTTGAGATGCGTTTAAACCAAAGTGATCAAAGTTACCCCGAAACTCGAAATCTGGTTTTGTAACAAACATTTAATTATGACCACAAATGGCGTTTGAATTTACTGCAATCAATGATCATGTTTGATACTCCTCACCTCATTAAGGGTTTAAAAGCTTATAGGTATTACGAAAAAGCAACCCCTTCCAAAATATTCAAAAATGAATGAAAAAAGTGATCAAAGTTCCCGCAGTTTACGGTACTTTCGCCGACCTGTTATTATGGATTTTGAATTTTGAAGTCTGGGAACTAGGGAAATTGTATTCTTAATTTATTTTAAAAACTTATCTAACTACATAATGATGATAAGTTTAAGGCCTTCAGGATTTTAAACACTTTTGTAGTTAGGTTGATTGGTTTCAAATTTAATTCGTGGAACAACCTTCACGATAGCATTAATGTATTTCGACAAAACGATTCGAACCGGTAGGAGTACATTCCTCGATCCAATTTGTCCGCGCTTTATCAACCCAATTGCATCTATTAGTCACCGGCAATTTGGTGGTGGTCCGGTTTCATGCCAGCCATTCAGAGTAAGTTGGGCCTAATCGTTGAACGAACTGAACAACAGCCCCTGGGTATGGATGGACATTTCTTAATCGCCTCTTCGGGAACTTTTAATGAACCGTTAAATTCTCTCCGCTCTTTAGTCCATGGCTCGTTAGGCAGCAGGCAGTCCACAAGTGGCGTTCGGAATCGATCGATGCCATCGCAATGGCTGAACCTCTTCCAAAACCAATACCTACCTTGTTAAGAGTTAAGACGGCTTCATGTCTAGGAAGACTCCAACTAGGGTCTGTGGAGCGGGCAACACCCAGCCCTCAGCATCGTACTCTAGTCTACTCAGAGCAGTGAACATTACAACCCTATCGAATCTTGTTGTAGTTAGAGTGACCAGAGTGCTCTCTCGTATCAGTCTTGGGGATTTTTTTTTATTATCTGACAATTTGCGCCGGGGGTCTTCAAATTTTCCCAAAAATTGAAAATTTGGTTCATTTTTGCGACTTAAAAACACATGTATTTTTTCAGATTTCTAACATTTTTATTTTTTGAGTTAGCTTCGGTTAGATTTTTTTGTAAATAAAAAATAACCATTTTTCAAAGCTACATAACTCTGTTGTTTCTCAACGGAAATTATAAAATAGCACATCAAAATGCATTGAAATTTTATCAGCTTTCCAAATAGAATAGTTGAAAAAAATTAAATAATGACCTTCAACATGAAAAGTTGTAAATAAACTTTAAATGGCGTCTAAAAGTACCGTCTGCACCACCAAATATTTTGCAAAAAATACCATTGTATAGCTCGATTTATGATGCAACTTTCATCTGAAGACACCAAAGTGGGCCATTAACACCTCGAAGAGTTATGAAAGAAATAATGACAATAAATCTCTTTTTTTGCATCGAAAACAAACAATGGTCGAACAACTGCACTCACATATGGAGATAGCAAGCACTTCTTACAACATGGAAACAAAAGAACTTACCAAAGCAGGTAAAAAACACTACTTTTTCGTGCTTTGTTGAGCGTTTGCAGCAAAACTGACTTTAAATTTTAACCAAAATTCTGAGTATCGTATTGTTTATGTGATATAACTAATAATGGGAAAGTTGCTTTTACAACCTGGTTATATACTATATAACTTATTAATTTTTCGATCAAAGATCATTGTGAAGCATAATCAATGCCAATAGTAGAAGGTTCAGTTCTTGTGTTTGGGATCACAAAAATGTGATTAAAAAAAAGCACTGGACACCAAAATCCTTTCCCATTGATCAAAAAAGTATGAGAAAGTGGCACAAATGTTGTAGAAATAATCAAAGAGCTCGGTATGGCCATCCCAGGCTGTAAAATGATGAAAATATGATACTTTTACCGTATTCGTTTTCTACATTCGCCCAGTTTTGAGGTTTACCGTACTAGAACGAACATAATTCGTCGTCAGTGTTTTGCTACCTCGATCGCTCACAAACGAATCTTCAGTGTTCCACCGTCCATTTTAAATCAAATCTGGGGAACTACGGATGCAAAACTTAGCGCATAAACTTCTAAAAATGACAGTAAAATGTGCATAACTTGTTGTGACCTGGTGCAAAACTGGGTATAAACGAATACGTTATTAGATTTTTGGATATAACATAAAGTCAGTTAAGCTGCAACAATCTACCGCCCCTTCTTTCATCACAGTCCCATATACAAAAATAAGCAAGCGAGACAATCAGCTTTTTCTGTTTTGGAATATAGGGGAGATGGGGGCATAATGGCCACCTTAAGGAAAACGGTTATTTAACCATAGAAAATAGCTATAATATGGAGGTTACAACATTATTGTTTCGTGTTCAGACACTTAAAAAGCCTATTCCCTAACGGGCTGAAACGTGAAAAACTAGATGAAAACGTTAAAAAATGCATTTTAAAAAAATTTGCCAAAAGCTGAAAACCAGCCACTGTGGAGGCATAATGAGAACCCCCCCCTGAGGCAGTATGAGCACCATTAATCAGAGCAAGATGTGCGTTTTTGCCGGGGAATCTAGCAGCGAATTCAATTCGATGAAGTCAGGTGAGTCGTAGATTCATCAAACAAAGCAATAACAAAATAATCTAGGTCTGTTTGTAGAATACAAACAATTCACGCACGCTCATACATTAAGTGCTTTGTTCGGAGGATGATGCTACTAGCCGTCGATCATGAATTGTGAATGGAAAAAAAAACCACCTCGAACAGAAATCTAACTCTAGTCTTTTGATTACCTCTCCGACACCTTACCAATAGGCTAAATTGTCGGATGAAAACTAGTCAAGGTGTGGCGCTTTAAATCAATTTTAATTCGCTGCTAGATTCTACGGCAGAAAATGCTCATTATGCCTCGATAATATGGTGCTCTATATGCCCCTAGTCAACAAATTTAAGTAAAAACGTGTTTTAAAATTGATAAAAGTGAAAAATCAAAAATTTTATGATGGTAAAAATTGAGAAACAATGTGTACATCATGTTGCAGTGCGTACATTATTGATCAAGGTTATTTTAAGATCATAAGAGCTTATTTCGTGGTGCTCAAAAATTATAATATTTTCGTAACTTTAGAACCAAGCTAGTTTTTTTTAAATATCTCTGTAAAGATGATAAGGAGATTCCTTTTTTTGTGAAAAATTAATACTATAGGAAGTACGAAACAAATCCTCATGAAAATTTATTTAAGAAAATACGCACATTCGTAGAAAAGCGTAGTTCTCATTATGCCTCGGGTGCTCGTTATGCCCTCATCTCCCCTATTTTTAAATTGTGACTACCACTTTCAGCATAAAAGAAAATCGTTTCTAGGTTGTCATAATAAATCGTTAGACCTGAAATTTTCGAAATTGGGTTATTGGTAAGGTCGAGAGCACCATTTTTATTCATTATGGGACTGTTAATCGACCATATTTGAAACCTTTTTCGAATTTACTAGCATAACAGTCCCATACAAAATATTTTTTTCTTCTAAATGCAATTGTCAGAAAAAGAAACATACTTTTGCAAAAAAATATCATGAATTCCACATTGTAAGTTGAATCTTTTTACGATTTTTGATTGCATCCGATAGTTTTTCACTCAGGAAGTCATTCCTCAGAAAGTCAGACCTGCCTTCGAAAACTAGTGTGCATCATTCGACATCAAGTGAGTTAAAAATGTTTAAATGATTCAAAGCAATAAACCAAAGACTATTTCGCCAAAAGAAACATTGAAAAGTAACCAAACCCGTGGTATTTCACATATGGGACTGTTATTCAGGTATACCTCTTTTTTTTAGTCTTTTATGTTGAAGCCTTATGTTGACCTAAAATGACGAAAATTCATATGGGACTGTTATGCGAGTAGGGGCAGTCTGAAAAGGACGAAAAAATAGTGTTTTTTTACCAGCTTTGATAAGTTCTTTTGTTTCCATGTTGTTAGAAGTGCTTGCTATCTCCATATGTGAGTGCAGTTGTTCGACCATTGTTTGTTTTCGATGCAAAAAAAGAGATTTATTGTCATTATTTCTTTCATAACTCCTCAAGGTGTTAATGGCCCACTTTGGTGTCTTCAGATGAAAGTTGCATCATGAATCGAGCTATACAATGGTATTTTTTGCAAAATATTTGGTGGTGCAGACGGTACTTTTAGACGCCATTTAAAGTTTATTTACAACTTTTCATGTTGAAGGTCATTATTTAATTTTTTTCAACTATTCTATTTGGAAAGCTGATAAAATTTCAATGCATTTTGATGTGCTATTTTATAATTTCCGTTGAGAAACAACAGAGTTATAAAGCTTTGAAAAATGGTTATTTTTTATTTACAAAAAAATCTAACCGAAGCTAACTCAAAAAATAAAAATGTTAGAAATCTGAAAAAATACATGTGTTTTTAAGTTGCAAAAATGAACCAAATTTTAAATTTTGGGGAAAATCTGAAGACCCCCGGCGCAAACTCGTCAGATAATAAAAAAAAATCCCCTCTTCTTAGCTGACTCGGAGTCGAGAGACCAATTTTTGCGTGAGGAAGCAATCTTTTCGAATGAGTCTAGTTGTCGTTTTTTTCCCTACCTTGCTGCTGAGCTGCCTCGATCATGTGGAAGTAATTAAGCCAGCTGAGCCGCGCAAAAGTTAGAGCTTAGAGCAGCATGTGCCTTTCACTTCCGAAGTGTCGTTGGTTTGTGGAAGGATGGGCTCGGGGTATTAAGTATTTGTTCCCCGCCTTTCGCTGACATTTTTTCTTTTTCGTCAATTAAAAACGACTATCGTTACATCGGATCGTGACGAAAGGTTCGTAATTAAATGTACTTACACAAACAATCAAATTTTCATCCTAAGCTATTTGTTACTTCCCTGAGAGTTTGGACATATCTGATGGGTTAAAAATGTGTTGGAACTTCGAAAATTGCGTGAGAATTTTTAGATATTCAGAGACAGTGTGTTGCCAAGCAAAACATTGACGATTCTTCTAGAAATCTACCTACTGACTACCAGACTGAGTTTTTTTCAACTGAAAATGTGAAATAAAAAAAGCAACGAATTCATCAATCGAAGCGCTGCGGGTTTTTTGTTCGACTTCATTAATCGTAACAGGTGATTATGTTGCGAATCGTGTTCATAATTTTAAAGGGTCAGTGTGCTAGCAAGAAAGCATTTGTTAGTGACACAAACAAACAAAAAAAAAACAACAAACATAAGCCGCGGGCCAATTTCGTAATTACCGGCGATTCGAGTTTTGCGGCCCACTTGTTGGCTTATTTGTTAGTTATATTTATCAAAACTTCCTCGTTTTTTTTCTTCGATTTTCTTATGAATCGCTAACACCAATCTAAGAAGGAGGGTCTCGGGAGGGGTGCCGAGTGAAAGCAGATGGAACTGCAGCAGTGGAACATTTCCAAAGCCGAAGCCTAGGTATGCTACGCTACGCGCCATTCATTGATTGGGCGCCGGGTGACGAACGAAGGCGTCTCGCAGATTATAAGTAGCGGTATACATTCGTCGTCGTTACGGCACCAGCCAATGCCAGCAATATAGTAATAGAAAAACAATAATGCTTAGCCATGCAAACAAGTCCACCTGTGGCAGGTACATATGCAAGTGAGTGAAGAAGCAGCGCGGCAGGCCTCCACCATCCACAATCAGCCAGTCAAGAAAGCACGAGTATGTGCTTGCATACTCCGGCGCACTGTTATGACGGATTTGGCACGTAATCGTTGTTTGGTGGCGTGGGTGCGTCTTTTTTTTCTTTAAATAGGAAAATGAACTTTCCTCAAATTACCAGCTTGACCCGTTTTTTTAATATTTAACAAAAATTATTGGATTTTCACTATTAACGTTCTAGGGTAGTTACTTTCCGTCCTTTTACAGGGTGTCCCATTATGTTTAAGCACGATTTGAAATTAACAGTATAAACACAATTTAGAAGGAAATCCAAATTTTATTTCACTTGAAGCAAGCGTTGACTTGGTGGCAATAAATGCACGCGTTTTTTTTCGCTCGTCAAAATTTTATTTTCTTTATCAGTTTAAGCGGTGAAATTGTCGAAATTTTTTACAAAAAGCAGTTATCGGCAAGGAATATTTAAATAAGGTAGTGTCGAGTGCCATATTGGATTTTTTTTTGTGACGTCACAAAAACGAATGTATCAAAAATTTATATGCGAATGGCAGAAATTTCAAAGAAAAACATGTTTTAGAACGAAAATTAATTCCAATTTCATTTTGATTGTGTTGTAAGACCGCTATTTCACTGTTATGAAATTTTCTGGTCCTTTGAAGATTGCATTATGTTATTTTCTCATTTTAATAATGAACGCAATGTCATCTTGAAGCTAAAACGTTCAAAAACGAAGATAAAATCTACTTTTAAAAGGTCTAGCTGGTAGTTATTGAGTGTTCAACTGATTGTCATGATTTTTATCCAATCGGTTTACCTTATTCAATTCTTATGTAGAACAATTAACATCAATTGATTATTGTTAACTCGATTCACTAAAATGCGAATAAATAATTGTGGTTTTATATAAAAGTTAGTTTTTTTATATTTTTTTGTAATAAGGATCTTAAACTGCACTGAATTGATCATTTTCATGGAAGACTTTGAACTAATTTTAAAGTTTTACAAATTTGAGTAGGGAAAATCCACCATTTTTTCGAACTTTGATGGTATTAAAAGTGGAACATTTCCAGCAAATTCTTCAAATTATCAACGAAAAAGGCAAATTTCCTAGTGAATTAACAGATTTTTCGTGATTGTGACGTCGCAATGTGTACTAATACTAAAGCAGGGCTGCCTCGACACTACCTTCTTTAAATGTTCCTTGAGTTATCGGATAGTTTGAGAAGAATCGAACCGGTTGCGGAACAAAAAAATAGGCCAGATCTTTTTTTGTTTTTGTCGGATCCATCTGTAAAAGCTTGAACGGTTATTGGAACGGTTGTGGAGTTATTTCTAATGAAGAAACTGTTTGAATCAATCAATGGAAATGTAACATTTAGTACCGAATTTATAAGCGGCTATCTGAATTTTTAGAGATTTAAAGAAGTTCCTCGTTTAGTTCTTAGTGAAAACATTTTCACAATTTTGAACAAAGTTCGGTTTGTGTGCCTATTGGGTGGAAAAATATTTGAGAAATTGTGATTTTGCTGCTACAGGAATAATAAGTTTTTGTCGACACGAGAAGAACTTTTGGTGTATTGCTATGATTACTGCGATTAATGGCAAAAGTATTCCAGCAGCAAAAAAAGTCGAGGTGTTTAACATGTTTAAAAAAATCGGAAAAACCGATAAATGTTAGTTTTCTGGAATTATGAAATGTCGAAATTATTTCATACTGTCGTCTGATCAATGATAGGAGGAAAACCTTTAGCCTTCTCCAAGAAAGCGATGACTTTTGCCAATTGCACGCGTTTCTCTCGCTCCGCATAAACATAATAAAATAATATATTTTACTATGTAAATTTAAAGTTTTCAAAAAGTGATGATAAGTGATGTCTCACCAGATGAACTGTTAAAGTGTCACCGGATGCTCCGGGAATTCTCGGTGAAATAAGATTTATTTCATTAAAAGTGTTGCTTGCCACGTGGCTGTGGAAGCGACGTGTTTTGTTAGTTTTTTTATGTATGAATTTTGGTTCTTGATTATTTATGGGAAAGGGATTCAAGTGAAGAGCGTCTGGAAAAGCTGTTTGGATGAGAGAAGTTAGTCTCAAAGTAACTTATTCAGAACAAAATGGTGATTATCATTTAAATGTGATGTCGAAAGAAGCTTTTACTTGTTGGGGATACGAGTCCTCTTCAGACCCTTATCTAGAACATACAAATAATCAAGGTTACTGCGATGTGTTTCGGGTTGGCAGAATGGTCGCTGAACTGCCGTGATATGACGAAGTGACGAATAAACCATTTTGTGTTTTCGTCAATAAAAGCGATTTTCTCTTTTAGCTTGATATTCATTACTCCAGGATTTTTAACGAAATATAATTTGTACAATCTGTTCTAAAATGTATCCAAAATATAGCCTTTCGGATCACAACTCCTTTTTTTGCCTACATAAGTTTTTAAAACACATTAGTCACTTCGGCGTGAAAACGTAAGTTTTGTTTCAACGATTATACGCCGAAGTGTCTAATGTCCTACTAACTATGGTAGTTAGTATATAGGCTTGTGCAAACTTCCGAATCAAAGAAATAGAACAATTTTTGCGATTTTATTAAAATAGCCAGCGCGTTGGAACTTATTGAAGCATAATCGAGCGAGGATGTGGATATTTTTGAAGATATCGGAGAGTTTGAAGAGATGTTGGGAACAATAAATGAGAAATGAAATATTTCATACAAAATAACTATGTATACCTACTTAAAGTTTGTTTAAATTTTCATCAGCTGCAAACGTACCTAATCCAACAAAATAAAAACAGGCTGCAAAAACGTGAACAAAATATGCCAAAGCGATGAGTCCTTCACTTAACTGCAAAGAATTTTGGGAGATACTCGACGAAAGAATGTATTTTGAAGAATTTTTACTAATTAAATTTGTGCTTTTATTCAATAAATAAATTTATCGTTATTTATGCACAACATTTCATTTTAATTTAAAACTGACAATGTTTTCTTTATGAGATCATTGCGCACTAACGAATTATTATAACCCTTCATTTCATAATATTTTATATTTTCCATAAAAAACTCATTAAGAAAATATTATTTTAAAAATGTATTGAATTTTGCAAATTTACTTTTTTTATTCCATCATCAAACAACTCCTCACTCAAAGTACTTCTGCGTGAAATTGATTTGCTGGAAAATGTAAAAACCTATTTTCAGAAAATATATAAATTTGTATAAATTTACATAAATTTCATAAAATAAGAAATGATAAAATAAAAAAAATTAAAATTATTTATATGGGAACCCCCCCCCCCCCCCCCCCATTTACTAAGGTGGGAGGGTTGTCTTTTCTTTTAAAATATCACCATGTCAGATAGGTATATCTATGTCCTGAATTGTATGAAAATCGCTTAAAATTTTTTTAAACTGCTAGAGTTTTCCGTATCTCTCTCATGGATTTACGGATATGAGTCACATCGACGTCAAAATGGCACATTCGTCACTTCGTTTTTCTGAATTTACTCGAAAACTATATGGAATATCAAAAAGCTTTTCAGAGCATTTGAAAGGTTTTAGAAAACTGTATAAAAGATCTTCAAGTTACATTTTGTAAAATTTTTCAAACAAAGATCAATTACTCAAACAATTATTTTGTTAAATTTTTTTAAACTGCAAGCATTGTTATTTTGCTTTTTTTGGCACATTTTGCTAGAACATTTGATCTTTGTAAGACATTCCAGTTTCGAGATATAGCTAAGGAATCAAGTATCCTCATTCTCCGCTACTGTGAGCCAGATTATGTCACGGGATTCGATCTCATGAACGTTGGCTTAGAAGGCAAGAAAGCTATCCTCTAGGCCACGATCTGCTGGCGACCTATAATTGATGAGCTGATGGTATGGATTGGATTTTTGAGAAATGTGAAATTGAGCATTTGTTTAAAATGAATAAAGATTACTATATAGAACTGCTGAATAGGCAGTGTCTCGATCCCATTTACGAAAGATAAAATTGGATGTTAACTTTATCTTTCAGCAAAATATGCATTATGACACCTTAAAAGCTTTGGAAGGGTTTTTTGATTGGAGGAATCATTTTTTCGGGTAGACAGGTCGAAATACAGATCTGAATGCAATTTTAAATGTTAGGACTATTCTTGCCAGATGTTTCTAAAGTGATAACAAGAAGTTTAAATCAGTCCATGAGCTGCAAACATGAAATATCATCATTGACACTTTCTTTTAAACAGGTACACCAGGTAGTCATTCTTATGAACAGTTTTTAATTTTTTAATCTTTAATTTCGATATTTTCAAAATAAAACAAAAAGTGCGCTTGTAGGAATTTCCACCCCAGAAATGTGTTTTTGTTTTTTTACTTAGCTTTTGAGAATACATTTGAATAAAATAAGTGGATAGAGTGTAATCGATTGTAGATTTTTTTTATTTTGTACTTCTAACAAAATCATTCAAGTTTATAACTATTGTTTCCAGTAATTGATTATTATTACCTTTTCCATAGTACATTTAAAAAAATAATCATGAATTTTGTAGAAAAACATAAGTGGTACTATCCTTATTTCGCACTTTTTTTTTTCATATTTATGGTCCTCAATGCCAATTGTTTCATCCAAAAAAGAAAATTTATGATTGATCTATCCGTTGAATAATTTTTAACAAATTGTAGAAGAAATTTTTGATGATTTAAATCATTCATATTTTAACAAGCAAAAAACATAGTGGTACTGTTCTAATTTCGCTAACTGTATGATAGAAAATCATTTAGAATCAAAGTTTCAAATCATTGTTATTCCCGGTAGGTGATTCTAATTCTGAACTAGATATTTTAAGTCAATATTTTCGAAGTACAGAAAACGAATGCGAGTTTAAATTTCGATTGAAAACAGAATTTAAAGCTATGGACATAAGAATAAGTGCAAAGAAATATAATACATAAAATATAACACCAGATTTCAAAAGCAATTAAAAACAAATTCTAAAAAAAATCAAATCAGGTCAGAAATTTACTATGATTTTAAATTGTTAAGCACAATTATATAGAGTTCATTATTAATCATATGAATTTACATTTCTTTTCTTTGTTTTAAATTGAAGGGTTGATTGAAAAATTCCTCTGTTTTATATAAAATTTTGAAATAATATACAACCACGACTTGAAATATAAATTTTCTATAAGGGAAAAAGTGACCATTTTGAACCTCAAAAAAACTATAAAAACATGATTGAATTGTAATTTGATAAAAAAGGAACTATTCATTTTTACTTCAAGAGTGCCAGTGATCGAAACCAGATTTTAAATTTTTTGTTATATGCAAATTCTCCTGTAATCAAAATAAAAGGCTATAAAAAATTGATTTTTTTCATTGAGTTATTATTGAAACAATAAACGTAAATGAAAGCGCAATCATAGTTGTAAAATTTCAAGCTCATAGTTGTCGCCGTCAATTGAAATATCGGGTCCTGGATCTGAAAAGAAAGAAAGGTAGAAACTAGGTTTTCCATATTGAAAATCTAGATTCAAAGACTCCTAAAAAGATGTTTGCAGAACACACACATAAACAGTTGAAATACGAAGGCAAACTAATAAAAATTATTTCACAAATTGTCACAAGTTTCACTATAAAATTACATAAATTTATTTGGAAATTAAACTACAATGTAAATTTATTTAATCGGACTTATTGGTAAAAGTTATGTTGTTTTAGTAAAATCATTTCAAGATTACGAAAATGAAAATTCGTTTTTGATATCTGTTCATTGCTCCTAACTTTCTATTCACAAACATAACTAATGGCGATTGATTTCATCGTAAGTTGAAATCTAATATGAAAATGAAAATTTTTTATGACGTTTTAAAGTTTTGTCAGAAAAGTGCAGAGTTTTCTTAAATAATTTTTAAACTATTATCAAAAGTTTCTCTAGCTCTTTAATTCTTTGCACATTAGAAAAATGTGAATTTTGTGGCTTCGTGTAATTGACCAAAAAATTTCGAATGTGATGTTGAAGAACAAGAAACAAAAAAAAATAAAATCGAGGCTAAAAATGGTGTCTTGACTTTTTTTTCGGTTTTCGAAGAATAATTCGTGGCTGCAGACAAATTTGTATTGATATAAACCATTTTTTACTATCTTTTCAAATAAAAAATTGTTTATATCATTAGATTAGAACTTTTTCAGACACGAATGCCACAAGGATGGTAAAGTGTCGTAAATAAAAAAAATAAGATTAGAAATAAAGTTATGGGTGAACTTGTTATGATACATTTCTTAAAACCCCTAAACCCCAGTAGGGTTTCGCACCCGTACAGCAATACGGATTTGACGTTTGAGTTGAAGATTCGGATTTTTGTTCGTAGGGAGATCTGGCGTGACCGCCAGATGTTTCGCAGACTCGCAAACGCAAATCGGGCCTTTCTGATCCGTGTTTCGATGTCTTTTCTGGTACCACCATCAGGCGTAATCTGGCTACCAAGATACTGGAAGCACTCCACTTTCTCAACTTGTTGCCCAGCTACCATGAAACTGGAGGGATTTCCTGTGTTGATCTCCATCGACTTGGTCTTTCCGACATTGACTTTGAGACCTGCTGCCTTGGAACTTTCGGTGAGGTCGTCGAGTTTGCTCTGCATATCTGGTTGTGTTTGGGCGAGCAAAACAATATCGTCAGCCAGGTCAAGGTCGTTCAGTTGCTCCATTGTTGAAGGACTCCACGGCAATCCTCGGTTCGGTGCACAGTCAATCGATCCAATCAGAATCTCATCCATTACGATGAGAAAAAGTAGCGGTGATAGAATACATCCCTGTCTCACTCCAGCAGTTACCGGGATTGGTTCGGACAAGACACCGTCGTGCAAGACCTTGCACGAAAATGCCTCATACTGTGCTTCGATGAGATGGACTAGTTTCTCTGGGACCCCTCGTCGCCTTAAAGCCGCCCAGATGTTTTCATGGTTAAGTCGGTCGAATGCTTTTTCGAAATCAACGAACACCAGCAGAAGAGAGTCCTGGAATTCGTTGATTTGTTCCAGTATGATTCGTAGCGTTGTGATGTGGTCCACACATGATCGTCGAGATCGGAATCCAGCTTGTTGCCGTCGGAGTGTAGCGTCTATTTTCTCCTGGATCCTGTTCAGAATCACTTTGCAGAGTACTTTGAGGGTTGTACAGATCAACGTTATGCCTCGCCAGTTACCGCACTCTGTCAGGTCTCCTTTCTTCGGGACCTTTACGAGGATACCCTGCATCCAGTCGGCCGGGAATGTTGCAGTATCCCAGATGTCAGCGAAAAGACGGTGCAACATTTGTGCTGATAGGGCAGGGTCGGCTTTCAGCATTTCAGCAGGGATGCAATCGATCCCAGGTGCTTTGTTGGATTTCATGTTTTTGATTGCCGCTTCTATTTCAGCCAGCGAAGGCGCTTCCGAGTTGAAGCCATTTATGCGACTTACTGTTGCCGCTTCGAGCTGCAGATTCTGTTGGCCATCGCTATTCGTGACTCGGAAGAGTTGTTCGAAGTGCTCAGTCCATCGTTTGAGCTGATCTGTTCGATCGGTCAATAACTGACCTGCTCGGTCTTTTAGCGGCATTCTTGCATTAGTCCTTGCACCACTGAGGCGGCGAGAAATGTCATAAAGTAATCGGATATCTCCATTGGCGGCGGCTCTTTCTCCCTCTTCGGCTAGGGAGTTTGTCCAGGCTCTCTTGTCTCGTCTACAAGCTCGTTTAACTGCCTTTTCCAGCTCCGCATATCGTAAGCGGGCGGCTGCTTTGGCTGACCCGGTACATGCCTGCTCAATTCAGACTTTCGCCTTTCTCCGATCGTCGACCATCCTCCAAGTTTCATCCGACATCCATTCACTCCTTCTTCCACAAACTTTACCGAGAGTACCATGGCTCGTCGTGATAAAGGCATTCTTGATTCCACACCACTGTTCTTCGACTGTTCCGTCTGTCGGCAGCTCCGAGGCTCGGGATTCTAGCTGTTCAACGTATGCCCTTTTCACCTCTGGATTCTCCAACCGGCGGACGTCGTATCGACACCCGACTTTCTCCTCGCGCCGTTGGACACGTGCAACTCTCAGTCGTATCTCGCCAAGGACGAGGTGATGGTCAGATGCAATGTCTGCGCTTCGCTTGTTGCGGACATCAAGAAGGCTCCTTCTCCATTTTCGGCTGATGCAGATGTGGTCAATTTGATTTTCTGTTCGGCCATCTCGGGATACCCAAGTGACCTTATGTGCTGGTCGATGGGGGAAGAGCGATCCACCGATCACCATGTTGTTGTTGCCACAAAATTCTACAAACAGCTCTCCGTTTTCGCTCATCTGTCCTAGGCCATGGCGCCCCATGATGCGCTCAAGGTCCTGATTGTCGGAGCCAATCTTTGCGTTGAAGTCGCCCAAATGGATTTGAATGTCACCCTTCGGAATTTTCTCTACCACGCTGTTCAGTTGACTGTAAAACTGCTCTTTCTCCTGCAAGTCGGCAACGTCAGTTGGCGCATAACACTGGACCATTGTAAGGTTTCTAACCCGTGTTCTAAATCTGGCTACGATTATTCTTTCGTTTATCGGTTCCCATCTAATGAGGGCCGCGTAGGCCTGCGGGCTTAACAGGAAACCAACTCCTCGTTCCCGAGTAGCATGTTCTCCTCGTATGCCAGAGTAAAGCAGGACTTGCCCGGATTATGTCTTGTGTTCTCCAGTATTAGGCCAACGGACTTCGCTCAGTCCCAGAATTTCAAGCTTGAGGCGGCTAGCCTCTCTAGCAAGTTGTTCCAGTTTGCCTTGTTGGGCAAGGGTTAAAACATTCCAAGTTCCAATTCGTGTCCGTGTTTTCATGCTAAAAGTCGTAACCCTTAGCCATAACCCTTAATCAGCATTAATTTCTAATGCAAGTTAGTATATCAACATTCATAATGCTTTTTAGTTTTAAATCAGCATTATTGCATAGAATAGCATTATTGCATAGAAGCAATAAAAAAGAGGTGTTACCCGAACAGTACTTGAAGTACGGGTTTTTTAACCCACCTCATCAGCTTCAAGAGTGGTCGAAATGGTAAAGGCGCAAGGAAAGATAAAGGCTGCTGTGGGATCCTCGGATCGAGAATCATCAAATCATAATTCAATTATAATCACTTCTCATTTCATAGAACCCTTCATTAAGCAGGCATAATCCTTCATTCAGCAGGTTGATTGATGTTGTAGATAATGATTTTATTTTTTGAATTTCCGTTTCACATCAATCACGATCAATCAATTAGTAAATTAAAAGGCGTTTTAAGTATGCATTGTTAATGCTTTTATTCGGCTGGCGAAAACTGACGATTTGATGATGCTCTAATTCAGCATTTGTAATGCTTATTAAAGGCTGTGTTGTGATAGTATTTATTCAGTCCGCTATTTCACCTTTTTAGCATTAAATCTGCACTAAATTCGCATTAATTCAGAGTTTTATATGTTTTTATTATTTTAAGAGGAGAAGTCACCGTGAATTTGTTTTGTGAAATGAATTTGCGGCTTTATCGGTGAGGGTTGAAGAGTTGAAATGAAAGACGGATAGAAGATCAGAAGAAAATTCTAAGGTGGTGAAAAGAGCGAAGAGCATTTGAAATAGAAGCTTGACCACATGCTAAATTCTTTGTCCCGCATCAATTAACTGTATTGAAGAAGTAGTACCCAATAGAGAAGGCACTACATTTTTCGATACAGTTAATTATGGATGGTTCGACCGCCATGTGAGTGTGCACATGTGCCGAACGGACAAAAAAAAATAGTTAGGCGAAAATAGTTAGGCCAAGATTTCTGACCGTTGACCGTATGCGACAACTCAATCCAGTTGGAACATCCGCACAAAACGAAAATAAGAAATCTACCTAGCCATCGATGGAACGATATCGCACAATAGAAGACTTAACAGAGCAACCACATGCTAAATTTTTTGTCCGTTCGGCACATGTGCACACTCACATGGCGGTCGAACCATCCATAATTAACTGTATCGAAAAATGTAGTGCCTTCTCTATTGGGTACTACTTCTTCAATACAGTTAATTGATGCGGGACAAAGAATTTAGCATATGGTCAAGCTTCTATTTCAAATGCTCTTCGCTCTTTTCACCACCTTAGAATTTTCTTCTGATCTTCTATCCGTCTTTCATTTCAACTCTTTAACCCTCACCGATAAAGCCGCAAATTCTTTTCATAAAAAGAGTTTTATATGGGAATATAGTGTTGCTTAAGGGCTAAGTTTTAGTGCTTATGGTTACTTGGGATATAAAGTTTGTTTAACCCTTCATTTCATGATTTTTTATTTTTTCTTGAAAAAATTCTCAATAGTGCGCAATGATGAGTACATGAAGGGAAAAATAATGAAAAAATATAATTTTCACACATTTCGAGTATTTAGCCAAAATATTAATTGTTGCAAATTTGCAACAACATGAAATGGTTATACCTTTTTTTGACTCACACAAGATAGCTAGATATAAATGTTTACTCTTAGTTTATCTTGCACTAACCATAGTTTTAGCCCAAAAACTTCGTAAACCTAGTATCTGGACACCATTTAGCTGGGGTTTGTACCTATGTATGCTGGTTATCCACCATGGGTACACGGATTCACCGCAGTTCCTACCTAAGTATGTGCTTACATGCATTATTGAGACTAATTAAATCGACAAATCTCCAGTTCTTTTTCAGTAACTTTTTTGTGAAAGATTTTATGTGATTTTATGATATTCGTGTTAATGGTTCTTAAGCGCAATATACAACAATCTAAATAAAAGTTCATTCTCGGCTGACAACAACGAATGATAAAACTATGTTTAACAGAAAAAGTGATTGTTGTACATGGTATACTTATTTGCAAAGAACCAATTAACTTGATAATCAGGGAATACAAATTGTTGAAGGAACAATTTGCAATCTTTATTGAAACACCAATAATAAAAAAAACGAAAAAACAATATTTTCAATATTCCTTTATAAAGAAAACCGATGGATAAAATACCTTCAAAATGCATTCATATAACTTTTGCTGATTTTTTTTAATCATATGTTTATTTATTGAGGCAATTTACGTATAAGTTTCATTTTGCGGAGTGGATCACTATTTAATCCATGTTAGTAGAGGAAGGAGCCGTTATAGTTGCGGTGACTCAACTGTTAGCTTTGATTCTAATTTGGAAGAGGGAAGGGGAACGTTTAGGGTTCAATATCGAAAACGATTTCCCGATGGTATTCATTCAGAAGAGTTAACGGAATTATAAGTAGGACTAAAATGAAACTGCTATTTCACCATCATGCACCGTTTCCGTTATCGCATTTGTTCTGAAAACATTAATACTGTTTAAATGATAAAAAGTAATTGAAGCACATTATGTAACTCATGTTGCAAACTAGGGTACTACATTGTATAATATTGAGAACATATAATGCATTTGCATTTAAAAATTCAATGTTCTAGTATGGAAAAAAGTATGTTATTAATTAATTTACTAAAAATGCGAAATTATTTATTTCGAACCCAGAAAATCTTTCCCGGGGATCACAATATAATATTTAAAACCATAGAAACACAGCGCTCGTTGAATTTGAAAAATTATAGATTCAAACTATTACTACAAATACTTCAACTACTCGAAAGTCACAAATTTGTACACAATGTGACCCTTTGGAAATATATTATCGAACTTAATAATCTGAGAATACATTTGAAAACATACTTAAGCAGAAACTGCGGTGAATCCGTGCACCCATGGTGGATAACCAACATACAACACACATATATATGTGACCCTTTAGAAATACAATTTTTCAACTTTTATGCAGGGTTTCTAACGAGGTTCCGTAATTAATTCCATTTTTTTTTTACTTTATGATACGAATGATCTAGTCAAAAGGATTTTTTACTGTTTTTTGCCATATTTCTACAGTTGGTAGCCATTTTGTTCAGTTAGAGGCTAATGCATCTGCATTATTTTTTAAAACGCCTCGATAGCATGATAATATAACATTAAAATAATAATACTTTCATCGAAAAACATATACACTGTTTAAACGATGATACTTTCGAAAACACACTTTGTAGCCCATATACGTAACTAAAGGTGCTACCGTTGCATGATGTTGCAAATTTGCAACAATTGATAATAGGCCATTATATCAGACAAAAATTTAAAAAAATCTTCAAATTGTATTCAATTGTGTTAATTGCATTACTGAAAATGCGAAAATATTTTTTCCAGTCAAATTTTTTTTCATCGGTGCGAATTGGACTAGGTCAAAATTCTGAAAAATAAGCCTTTTTTAACATTTCATATTTTTCAGATTGAAGTTGGTCTAGTTTGTACAAATATACTCGGAAAGTATTTTTTTTTAATTGAACCGTATCTTGAAGTTAGAAATATGATTGACATGAAGAAAAAAGTTGACTATTTGAATTTATGCATAATTTACAACAGCTTTAATTAGGTTTTAAATTGACATTTAAGCGCAAAAGAAAATCAGAATATTGAAAAAGAACGAAAAATGTCGGTTTTAGTGAGACTGTTTCATGTTTAGAAACGATTGGACGGTGCAATTTAAATTTTTGATACCTTGAGGGCTGTAATAGAAACGAGTGAAGTAATTTTTTTTCAACTGTATAACGTTTTTTGGTGGAAAAAATCTTACAAAGTTAGTGTGCAGAGGAAGAAGACTCTTCCACTGGCTGCTGGAAGGATTGCAGCGAAATTAGAGTTCCTGACTTTCATAATAACGTGACTGGAAGAGAACGGTATCAAACCGTTTGAAGAGTACCATTGGATGGGAGTGTTTGCGAGCTGATGCGGATTTTGCTGCTGCTTAATTGGTGAGCTCATTCCTTGAAATATCTTTATTGCCATTTGCAATTCCGGTTTTAAATGAATCTGTGTAAGGCGCATGTTAGTGAAATGTTTCATATTTCATATTTTGTATGAAAGTGATGAAAGAATCGATAAAAATTCAAAATTTAAAGCAAAAACAAATTACTAGCGATCCCCGGGTTTTGGAAAGTTTTTTTCCATATTGCCATACTGCAGGCTTGCTGCGACCATTTAAGTTTGCTACTTTTTAAATCTTATACAACAGGTATAGATGTTTGAGCCTGTGGTTAGTTAATCAGAATGAGTCATTTTTCTACTCCGTAATTTGATTTTAAAAGACAAAATAATTTTGTTAATATGCATTGGGTTCTTGATTTCTTTTGAAAACAGGCAAAATAACAATCATGCATTGGAATTGCAGGTGGTAACAAGGTAAAATGTGATACATTGTTGTATTTATTTATTGATTATATAATAAAATAGCTTAACTCTATTCTTGGGGATTATAGGGGGGCTGGACAGGGCATCAAACAAGCGGAAAACTGATATACAATGGAGTATCTCGGCAAATTAAGAATCATAGGTGGGGTACTAAGGTACCTTCTCAGGATTCTTTATTTGTTTCGAACAGTTGGAAGGGAGTAAGATGAGTCAAACCTGTCCCAAACCAGTGGTAACGGACCCCTTGGTAGTGCTGCAATTATTGTTGATGAGTTAAGCATGAACAATATTTGAATGTGCGATTGAGACTTCCCGTACCGCCTCGGGTCGAAAGACCTATCAGCCACTGGTGGGTTTTCATACATACATACATACATACATACATACAATTTACAACAGCTTTAATTAATTGTTGCAAATTTGTTAATTTATGAAACGAAGGGTTAATCTCTAGATGCACACACATTATCCGCTGACCAACTTTGTCAAAGATTGTAACTTCTTTTCTTATTACGCAAAAAAGATATTAGCTGTTTACCAAGGGTATGTTTTTTGGCATTGAAAAACAATTAATTCAAGTGGTGCCTCGGAGAAGTTCTCATCCAATACCTCGCTAGGCATCCACTACTGGTGTCAAAGGTTTCACAGTTTTAACAAAGGTCATCTTTGAAACTTTATATATTGTTTTTTAACTCTTCAGTGCTAATCTCCGTTATATTATAGACCAAAAACTTTCCGTACAAGTTGCATAAAGCTGACATAATTTCAACGTTGGTTTCCTCTCGCTTTTCAGGGTGACTACATATGGATCGAGCCCGTGTCCGGACGCGAATTCGATGTGGCCATCGGGGCCCGGGTCATCTCGGCCGAGGGGCGGCGCATCCAGGTGCGGGACGACGACGGCAACGAGATATGGCTCACGCCGGAGCGGCGCATCAAGGCGATGCACGCCTCCTCGGTGCAGGGCGTCGAGGATATGATCTCCCTCGGGGATCTGCACGAGGCCGGCATCCTGCGCAACCTCCTGATCCGCTACAATGACAACCTGATCTATGTGAGTTGGTTTTAAGGTTTCAGTCCTGGAGTCAGTTTTGTATTGAAACTTATTTCGTTTTATAGACCTACACCGGATCCATCCTGGTGGCGGTGAATCCGTACCAGATTCTGCCGATCTACACCGCCGATCAGATCAAGCTGTACAAGGAGCGTAAAATTGGTGAACTACCTCCTCACATTTTTGCCATCGGAGACAACTCGTACGCCAATATGCGCCGTTATGGACTGGATCAGTGTATCGTAATTTCGGGGGAATCCGGAGCGGGGAAGACGGAGAGCACAAAGTTGATCCTTCAGTACTTGGCGGCCATCAGTGGGAAGCACTCGTGGATTGAACAGCAGATTCTGGAGGCGAATCCCATTCTGGAAGCGTTCGGTAATGCTAAGACCGTACGGAATGACAACTCCTCTCGTTTCGGAAAGTACATTGATATTCACTTCAACAATGGCGGAGTGATCGAGGGAGCCAAAATTGAACAATATCTGCTGGAAAAGTCTCGGATAGTTTCTCAGAATGCTGAGGAGAGAAACTATCACATCTTCTATTGCTTGTTGGCTGGATTGTCTGTGGATGATAGGAAGAAGCTGAACTTGGGACAGGCTTCTGACTATCGGTATCTGACGGGTGGAGGATGTATCAAGTGTGAGGGCCGTAACGATGCTGCTGAATTTGCTGATATTCGATCGGCCATGAAAGTACTTTGCTTTTCGGATAACGAAATCTGGGAGATTTTGAAGCTTCTGGCTGCACTTTTGCACACGGGAAACATCAAGTATCGGGCTACCGTCATAGACAATCTAGATGCTACGGAAATTCCAGAACATATCAATGTTGAAAGGGTGGCGAAATTGTTGGAAGTTCCTTTGCAGCCGTTTATCGATGCCCTTACTAGGAAAACTCTATTCGCCCATGGAGAAACGGTTGTATCGACGCTATCTCGGGATCAATCAATGGATGTTCGAGATGCTTTCGTGAAGGGCATCTACGGAAGATTGTTTGTGTTAATTGTGAAGAAAATCAACTCAGCTATCTACAAACCAAAATCCTCAACGAGAAGTGCTATCGGAGTTTTGGATATTTTCGGGTTCGAAAACTTCGATCAAAATAGTTTCGAACAGTTCTGCATAAACTTTGCCAACGAGAACTTGCAACAGTTTTTCGTACAGCACATTTTTAAGCTGGAACAGGAAGAGTACAATCACGAGAGCATCAACTGGCAGCATATAGAATTCGTAGACAATCAAGATGCGCTGGATTTGATCGCCATCAAGCAGCTTAACATCATGGCGTTGATTGACGAGGAATCCAAATTCCCTAAAGGCACGGACCAAACTATGTTGGCAAAGTTGCACAAAACTCACGGAACCCACCGTAACTATTTGAAGCCGAAGTCGGATATCAATACCAGCTTCGGGTTGAACCATTTTGCTGGTGTAGTCTTCTACGATACCCGAGGATTTTTGGAGAAGAATCGTGACACTTTCAGTGCTGATCTTCTACAGCTCATTTCGAGTTCAACTAATAAATTTTTGCAAACTGTTTTCGCCGAAGACATTGAAATGGGAGCTGAAACTAGGAAGCGAACACCTACATTGTCCACTCAGTTCAAGAAGAGTTTGGACTCGCTCATGAAGACGCTCAGCCAGTGTCAACCATTCTTCATCCGGTGTATCAAACCTAACGAGCTCAAAAAACCGATGATGTTCGATCGAGCTCTGTGTTGCCGACAGCTTCGTTACTCCGGTATGATGGAAACGATCCGGATTCGTCGAGCAGGTTATCCGATCCGACATAATTTCCGCGACTTTGTGGAACGCTATCGGTTTCTCATCAATGGAATTCCTCCGGCTCACAGAACCGATTGCCGACATGCGACGTCTAAAATCTGCGCTACGGTTCTGGGCAGATCCGACTATCAGCTTGGTCACACCAAGGTCTTCCTGAAGGACGCCCATGACCTTTTCCTGGAACAGGAGCGGGATCGAGTTCTCACCCGGAAGATTCTGATCCTGCAGCGATCGATTCGCGGATGGGTCTACCGGCGGAGGTTCCTTCGAATGAAACAGGCAGCCATAACGATTCAGAAGTTCTGGAAGGGTTACGCACAGCGGCAACGCTACAAAAAGATGCGCATCGGCTACATGCGACTGCAGGCCCTAATCCGGTCGCGTGTTCTGAGTCATCGTTTTAGACACTTGCGTGGCCATATCGTGCGATTACAGGCCAGAATCCGTGGCTATTTGGTCCGTCGCGAGTACGGTCATAAGATGTGGGCCGTCATTAAGATCCAATCGCATGTGCGAAGAATGATAGCGATGAATCGGTATCAAAAGCTTAAACTCGAGTACCGACGACATCACGAAGCGTTACGGTTGAGGCGTTTGGAGGAGGAAGAGCTCAAACACCAGGGCAATAAGCGTGCTAAGGAAATAGCCGAGCAGCATTACCGTGATCGGTTGAATGAAATCGAGCGAAAAGAAATGGAACAAGAGATGGAAGAGCGCCGGCGCGTCGAGGTGAAGAAGAACATCATTAACGATGCCGCTAGAAAAGCAGACGAGCCGGTGGATGATAGCAAATTGGTTGAGGCAATGTTTGACTTTCTGCCGGATTCCAGCAGCGAAGCGCCGACTCCTCATGGTGGTCGTGAGACTTCCGTCTTCAACGATCTACCTGTAAACCAAGACAACCACGAAGATATTATTGGTCCTATTCACACCATTTCCGAGGACGAAGAAGATTTGTCGGAGTTCAAATTTCAAAAGTTTGCCGCGACATATTTCCAAGGAAACATCACTCATTACTATTCTCGAAAACCATTGAAACATCCACTATTGCCACTGCACACTCAAGGCGATCAACTCGCGGCACAAGCACTCTGGATAACGATATTACGATTCACCGGGGATCTTCCCGAACCTCGATATCACACCATGGATCGTGACAACACCTCAGTCATGTCCAAGGTAACCGCGACATTGGGACGCAATTTCATTAGGAGCAAAGAATTTCAGGAAGCACAAATGATGGGACTCGATCCGGAAGCTTTCCTCAAACAAAAACCTCGATCCATCCGGCACAAGCTCGTTTCCCTAACGCTGAAACGCAAAAACAAGTTAGGTGAAGACGTCCGCCGCAGATTGCAAGACGAAGAATACACCGCCGACAGCTACCAATCGTGGCTCGAATCTCGACCGACATCAAATCTAGAAAAGTTGCATTTTATCATAGGCCATGGTATTTTAAGGGCAGAACTTCGTGACGAAATCTACTGTCAAATTTGCAAACAGCTCACCAACAACCCGTCCAAATCATCCCACGCCAGAGGTTGGATCCTGCTATCTCTTTGCGTAGGGTGTTTCGCTCCATCCGAAAAATTCGTCAACTACTTACGCTCCTTCATCCGAGAAGGTCCTCCCGGATACGCTCCGTATTGCGAGGAGCGCCTCAAACGCACATTTAACAACGGAACTCGCAATCAACCCCCGTCTTGGCTCGAACTTCAAGCAACCAAATCGAAAAAACCTATCATGCTTCCTATCACCTTCATGGACGGCAACACCAAAACCCTACTGGCAGATTCCGCAACAACTGCTCGAGAACTTTGTAATCAACTCTCCGATAAAATTACCCTTAAAGATCAATTCGGGTTCTCGCTGTACATCGCTTTGTTCGACAAGGTTTCATCCCTGGGCAGCGGAGGTGATCACGTGATGGACGCCATTTCCCAGTGCGAACAATACGCCAAGGAACAAGGCGCCCAGGAACGAAACGCCCCCTGGCGATTATTCTTCCGAAAGGAAATATTCGCACCATGGCACAATCCCATCGAAGATCAGGTCGCCACCAACTTGATCTATCAACAAGTCGTCCGCGGGGTAAAATTCGGCGAGTATCGGTGTGACAAAGAGGAAGATCTGGCAATGATCGCCGCTCAGCAGTACTACATCGAGTACAACACCGATATGTCGATGGATCGTCTATACACCCTGTTGCCAAACTTCATTCCCGATTACTGTTTGACGGGCATCGAAAAGGCAATCGATCGATGGGCGGCGTTGGTGCTGCAGGCCTACAAGAAAAGTTACTATCTGAAGGATAAGGCACAAGCGTTGAAGGTGAAGGAGGACGTCGTTAGCTACGCCAAGTACAAGTGGCCGCTGCTGTTCTCGCGGTTCTATGAAGCATACAGGTGAGTCATAGTGAAAGCAAATTTTTGTAAGGAAGAACTGTACTCGGAAAAATTTAACGCTTTTCTGTTGAGAACTTGCTTGTATTTTTTTGCTGATTTAACAATCGGGGTCATTTTTCCCTTAAATTTGCTTGCATCTACACATATAAATCATGATTTTTGTTGGAGATGAACCAAATATTCAACCCGCCGAATACTACCCACAATGCATTGAATCGAATTTTCGGCTCACACGAAAAGTTGAGCTAGGTAATCCGCTGAATAGGCCGTTTATTAATTTTTAAAATTTATACAATAACAGACTTAACAAAACAAATCTTAAAATGCTGGGCTATTTAAAAAATATTCTAAAGTATGTAATGTTAAAATAAAGCTAAGCTACACAATCATCAAAAATTAAGGTTCAAGTAAAATATCTTAAGTGTACCCGTATTTCTTTCACTGTAGATCGTGCTGGAGAAAGCTGACAAATATCGTTTATACTTTATAGAACTACAACCGATAATTCGATGAAAAACTCAATTATAATTGTTCAACCTATTTATGTCACTCGCGGCTTTATGTCAGTTATTTTAAAAATCATCCGGTACAACTGTGTTCGATGTTTACTCTTGGGCTTGAACTTGCGGACATCGGCTCAGAAGGCAACTGACTTGCCAACTGAGCGTTATCAGAAGCCCAGCAGAATTTTATTGATTCCAATTTTTGATTTCCCACATTTTCCTCACTTTTTCCCGCATGGACTTACGAAATTTCCGATTCTCATTAACTGATAAAAATCAATCTCAAAAGCTTTATTCAACCTTTCTTCTTTTAACTAGTGATTTCATTATCAATTTTTCACTAAGGCAAAAAATCATAGCCCATATAAAAACGCTATGATATGATTTCTAGGTTTAGTGAATAAACTTTGTTTGTTTGTTTGTTGTTGAATTCTAGAGACTTTAAACTAAAAGTTCATTCATCTCTGAATAAACTTTCTTGAAAACTAAGATTTCAGATATTTAAAAACCTCACTGTGACCGGCTCCAATTTAGTGCATATTCATATCTTCACAAAAAAACCAGTTTCGAAATCAATAAGAACATTTAAAAAGTCTAGTCAAAAAAAGAGAATTCATAAATTTTGGAAACAATTAGAATTGAGACCATTTTGAAAAAATTATGGATATTTTTCAAAGCAGTGATAATATTAAAAAAAAAAATTTGCCATCTGAAACTTATTGTTTTTTAACAATATAGTTTTCAAAAATATAGCGAAAATAAAAAATGTGCAAAAATTGGTTCTATTAAAATTTTCGAATAATGATATGCCCCATTAATCCCCCATTAATATGCCATCTGAAAATGTTTCCTTACTTTATATTTTATTTTTATATAAAAAAGTTCACTGATAGTTCAAAATATAAAATTCAAACATAAATTTAAGTACTCAAAGTCTTTGAGGCTCAACGTTACTCAACGCACTTTTATTGAACATACTTTTTCATTGTGAACCGTTTTATCAATAAATTCAAAAAATATGTGGCAGAATAAAATTTTTAAAAAACTTTTAAACCTTTTTTTTCAAAGGAGGTTTACAACCAGTGTTATTCTTCCCTACAACCTACTTTATCGTGAAATTTATCATACTCCAAAGTAGTCCAATGCTGATATGGCATCACTTTTTTGCTATAATGGAAACATAGTTATAAGCTAACCTTATGCAATTTTCTCTGAAGAACACGACGAACTTCTTAGTTGACTCCATATGCAGATATCGACCCGTTATCAGAGTTACAATTTCGAATACCATTCAAATTGTATGTAACTTGTAATATTATTTATGAGTTGATGGTTGATGATCGATTTTTTCAAAGACATCCCACCATTCAAACAAAAAAGGAGATGCAACAAAAGTTAACATATTTAAGTCCGCAAAAAGCCAAACGGAAAGTTTATCATTTCTACCTGTTGGTATTCATCGATAGCAACTGGACTAATTTTTTTTTTAATTTAGAATTTTTGATAAGCTGATAGAAGGATTCATTGGTGACAAAATTTTTCCTATATTTGCTTTATTTGCTTGAAAAATGCATACATAAAGCAAAGTAAAAAAAAATATTTCGATTTCCAACTTTCAAATATATGTCCTAGGTGTTGCCATTTTTTTCAAGAAGTTTAAAAAAATAAATAAGGGATTTTAAGATTTTCTTTTTTAATTTTTTTTTTTATTTATTTAAGTCTTTGACTGCCGTCATACAGACCGAGTATTAAAATCACTTATGATTAAATTAAAGTTATGTTAATGCTAGGGAACGTCACGGATTGCACATTTAAACATTGATTTGGATACATTGAAGTCAAACAAGTGTGAAACATCGTTGAAGACTTGACAACATCGATTAAGCGGGTGGTTTTGTCCAAAAACTGTTCTGCTTCTAGGTAGCCAGAAGGTGGTTTGGTTGCGCAAACGGCGTGCTGGGGCGTGTAAACTCAAGCTTTGGAGCAATTGTGGACAGTCAACAGTGTTTGTCAGGATATCGTATACAAACATTCTTTGCAAATATGTTCTTCTTTGACTCAGAGACGATATAGACAGAAGAGCGCATCTTTGTAAGTAAGGCGGTAGCCTTACGGGGTCTCGCCAGGGCAGTCGACGCAGAGCATAACGAAGAAACTTTTTCTGAACTCGTTCGATCCGTTCGATATGAACAGAGTGGTAGGGTGCCCAAACTGGTGCCGCATATTCCAAGACACTTCGCACTAAAGAGCAGAACACTGTCTTGAGAGCATATGGGTCCTCGAAGCTTAAAGTATTTCTTCGCAGGAATCCAAACATAGCGAAGGCTTTAGCTGTTGTTGTCGCGATATGCTGATTAAACGATAGCTTCTGATCAAAGGTTACTCCTAGATCCTTAATGGTGACAACTCTTTCAAGTGGAGTGCCACCAAAAGCGTATTCGAAGGGCACGGAGGTTCTGGTTCTAAAAAAACTGATACACTTGCACTTATCGGCGTTTACTTCCATCCCATGTTTTCCACACCATGCGAGTAGTCTATTGATGTCTTCTTGAAGCGCAGCACAGTCCACTCTCGAGTCAATGATCCTGTAGATTTTCAAATCGTCTGCGAACAGTAGCTTTGGCGATTGAATGAAAGTTGCAAGATCGTTAATGAAAATCACAAAGATAAGCGGTCCTAAGTGACTTCCCTGTGGAACACCAGACGGCATATCGAAACTAGTGGAATGAATTCCACAAATATTTATAAATCCATGACGATGTAACAGGTAGGAATGCAACCATTTGATTGCCCATTCTGGGAATCCGTAGCGCTTAAGTTTCTCGATCACGATCATATGCGGCACTTTATCAAAGGCTTTGGCAAAGTCGACATATATTGAGTCCACCTGCAGTTTTTTACCAATCGCTGTATGCAATTCACTGGCATAGCACATCAAGTTGGTCAACGTCGATCTTTTCCGAATAAACCCGTGCTGGACCTCGGCAAGTAACGGTGTAGCTGCTGAATAGAGCCTTTCGTACATCAAAACTTCGAGCACTTTTGAGAAACAGCAGAGTATTGAAATTGGCCGGTAGTTCTCCACACGATGAGCATTTCCAGACTTATGAATTGGAGAAATTGAAGCAATTTTCCAACGGCTAGGAAAAACTCCTTCTGAGATGGATCGGTTGAAAATTAGACAAAGCGGTGTTGCAAGGGAAACAGCTATTCGCGAAACCAACGACGATGGAATTCCATCTGGACCTGGGCCTTTGGATGGATCAAGTTTACTGAGAATGTTTAGCACCTCTTGCTCGGTAAATAGAGGCTGGGGTAGCCTGACGTCATAGTTCGACAGATTTCCAAAATAGTTATCAGCACAGTTAGGAGTTGACGAGCTATATACGCTGCTGAAAAATTCGGCAAACAAATCAGCTGATTCTCTGATACTGCTCGAGGTGCATCCATGAAACGATACAGAAGATGGAACCGGATTTTTAAGGCGGCGGCTGTTCATGAACTTCCAAAAGCTGGATGGATCTTCCTTAACGTTGCGTTCGATGTTTGATATGTATCGTTTAAAGGCAGTATTTCGCAGGGCTGAGTACTCGACTTCTAAACGAGACAGGATCGATTTGTTTTGATCAGATTTCTCCTTGAAGTAACGTTTCCGAGCTTTGCGAACTGAATTGCGGCTTCTTCGTAGTTCAGAGTTCCACCAAGGGAGCTTAAACGGCTTATGCCTGCTTGGTCGTCTAAGAGGGGTGTTCTCACGCAGTATAACCCAAAGGTGGTCATAAAAGGTAGAAAGTGCACTATCAATATCCAGATTGGCAAACGCTGAGTGCCAATTTTTTTCGGCTAACGAATCTATCACACGACCGGTGTCACAGTGCGTAAAATCTAAGCTACAAGTATCGGGGCGAACTGTGTCGATAATCTCTTCATAAGTAGTGTCAATCAATAAAATTGAAGCATGATGATGTCGATCGGTATTTAAAATGGCGTGCGGCGGGTTTACAGTTTCTGTAAGATCTGGTCTATTCACAAATATGAGGTCGAGGATTCTGCCATTGACATTTACGAGCGAACAGATCTGAGATAAACCAGATGCAATAGTACACTCAATTACAGCCAGTTCCTGTTCGGTTGAGGCGTTTACTGGCAGAAAACTATCAGTATCCTCGTCAAAACTCCAGTTTAAGTTCGGTAAGTTATAATCTCCGGCAACGACGATAATATCTTGACTAGATGCGGTATTCGTTAGCTGATCAATTGCTGACATATGGGACAAATATTGAGCAGTTTCGCTATTAGGTCTAAAGTAAACACAGCACAAGTATACGAAACGGCACCGATCTTTGATTCGAACAACGATTTGCTCTAGATGATCGCAACCAGGTACTGCTACAGAGACTGCATTGATGCCATGCCTAACTGCTATCAATACGCCTCCACCTCGTCTTAGTTGACTTGTGTTCGAATTTCTGTCGTTGCGGTAGATGCTGTAGTTTAAGGCTAATTCAGAGTTTGCTATGTCATGTCATGTCATTTCATTATTCAAAACGGCTCATACCTTAAGGATTTAAGGATCCTAACTCGTTATGTATGTTAACAATTGTTTTTCTTGGTCTTCATCATTTTATCACTTTTTTTTCACTTTTTGAAATAGATAGGAAATAGATAGGGATGATTTGAAGATTTCATTTTAAAGAAATATTTTTATATTCACTTAAATAAGAAAGCAGTAAGCTAGCTCTTTTTAAACACATGCATGACCATTTGAAGCATTTTTAAATATTTTTCAAATATTTAGAAATATAAGTAAGGGAATAAATTTGCGGTTCTAATTACATTTATTTCCTATTCTTGAAAACACGAATAAAATTAAAGATTTTAGTTTGAAACTTTGTTAAAGAAGAATATGTAATATAAATAATGTAAAAGAACAGTTTAATATGTTTTCAGTTGAATTAAAAAATAAAACAAAATCTAGGTTTCATCGAAAAATCTAGGTTTCACAAAAATCTAAATTTTATTTAAAATTTGGGTTTTTCTTAGGTTTGTGATCCAAACTGACTTTGATTGAATATAAAATTATAATATTGAATGCAGTATCAAAAAACCTTAGTGATTGATATTTTAATCTTGATTAACTTAACTTCGAGTTAATACTGAATTTTTTTTCTTAGTTCCGAATCTGAGTATTGCCTTTTAAAGCTCGAATTCTGAATTCAAAAACGATTTTTGAATCCAAGTTCCAGTTAAAAATTCTTACTAATTATAAGCCTGGCGAAAGTTTGATCAAAATTCTTAACCAAAAATCACATATTTGAGTTCTGAAAGTTGGCTTTCAAAGTGAATTCTTTATCCAGTTATGAAACTTTTTTTGAAGTAAAAATTACAAATCTTTGAAATGGTTTGCAATTTTTTTTGTCTATTTTCTTTTCATATTTCCAAAGGATGAGTTTCGACAATGAAAGTTGGAAATGCTGAACCGAGATTCGAATAAGGATTTTTTTCCAACAATGATCCAAACAGAAGTTCAGTAACAATAAACTGAATACAGAATCCGAATTCTTATCACAGGCTTTGAACTATAATGTTTTTTTTTAAATAGAAAAATTGGAACCTTAAAATCCAGATTTATTCTAGTCTAAGCTTTCCAGATCTTTTTCCCAAGTATCCGAGTCGTGTAAATTTTGGATATTTTTTTCCAATATCTACCGATATCAAAATTATTAAATGAAAATCATGAAAAACGCTTGACTTTTTATTTATCGAAATACATGAAATACATGAAATACTATTTTTAATCATAATTTAAGCATTCAAAGCAATGTTCATTGATTTTGATAAAATTTACTCAAAAGTTAGAGGCAAAAACATAATTTAAATGACTCAATAAAAAGTTTTGTAAAATTTTAAAAATAAAGTGCGAAAATTCGGACAAAATCTAGGCGGTATTGGAAGCTAATCTTATTGGAATTCGATATTCGGAGCAAAATTTCTATCAACCTCTTAGCCATTTTTTGGAAAGACTGCAGTAGAACTATTGGCCTGGAAAAAGATTTCGAAGTTTTGGTTTTAATTATGAGTGAAGATTGTAACTCTAGAATGATTTTAGTCGTTTATCAAAATTTTATTTGGATTTGTGAATTTTAGTTTTGATAAGAACATTTTGCTTGGCATTTTTTCACTCTCATGGGAGGGTCATTTTTTGTCATTTGTGTCATTTTTGTCATTTTTGTTATTTTTGGCATTTTGTCATTTTTGTCATTTTTGTCATTTTTGTCATTTTTGTCATTTTTGTCATTTTTGTCATTTTTGTCATTTTTGTCATTTTTGTCATTTTTGTCATTTTTGTCATTTTTGTCATTTTTGTCATTTTTGTCATTTTTGTCATTTTTAGCAGTTTTGTTGGTTTTTTATCAGTTTTGCTTTTTTTTTTAATGCTTGTCGTCATTTTTGTCTTATTATCGATTCTCATTCAAAATTTTGGCAGGAAGGTCAGAATCCCTTTTTATTTCTATGTTTTAGGCAGCTGTTAGAAATGATCGCTAATCGCTTATTTAGAAATTCTTTATTTAAATTTCGATACGTTATGTTGAATTTGAAATTTTAAGAAAATTTTGAGCGTTATTTTCGGCTTGAATTCAAATTTCTGAGTCAGGATCCTATCGTTCAGTTGAATTCAGGTTGTGTTCAATAAAAATTGGATATTCAACTCTTAATTATCTTGTTACAGAAACTCGGGTCCGAACTTACCCAAGAACGATGTCATCATTGCGGTCAACTGGACCGGCGTTTACGTGGTCGACGATCAGGAACAGGTGCTGTTGGAGCTTTCGTTTCCGGAAATCACCGCCGTCTCGAGCCAGAAAACGAACAAGGTCTTCACGCAGACGTTCTCGCTATCGACGGTGCGCAACGAGGAGTTCACCTTCCAAAGCCCGAACGCCGAAGACATCCGGGACCTGATAGTCTACTTCCTGGAGGGATTAAAAAAGCGGTTTGTAGTCAATTTTACTTTAGTTTAAGAATTTCATGTTGAAATATAAATACAATTTCATTTTTACAGTTCCAAGTACGTGATAGCTTTACAAGATTACAAGGCCCCGGGAGAAGCGACTACATTCCTATCGTTTTTGAAAGGGGATTTGATCATACTGGAAGACGAAAGTACCGGAGAAAGTGTCTTGAACTCCGGTTGGTGTATAGGTAAGAACCATTTCTTGGGTTATCGAACAAAACTGAATTTCAATATATTTCTCAGGATGTTGTGAACGAACTCAGGAACGGGGAGACTTCCCGGCTGAGATAGTGTACGTTCTGCCGACTCTCACCAAACCACCACCGGACATTCTGGCGCTGTTCAGCGTAGAGGATGCCCATCACGGCAAACGGCTGAATTCCATCTACTCAAATGGGGGAACGGAAACACGAGAAAGACCGCACACTTTGGCCGACTATTCATTGGATCACTTCCGGCCACCTCCGAAACGCACCATGTCCAAGGCACTGACCACACTGAGCTCGAAGCGTGGCGGAGACGAGCTGTGGCGCTATTCGCGAGAACCTTTGAAACAACCGCTGCTCAAAAAGTTGCTAGCCAAGGAAGAACTTTCCGAAGAGTCCTGTCTAGCGTTCATCGCCATCATGAAGTACATGGGTGATCTACCCTCGAAACGACCCCGCATCGGTAACGAAATTACCGATCATATCTTTGATGGTCCACTGAAGCACGAAATCCTGAGGGATGAAATCTACTGTCAGCTTATGAAACAGCTCACCGATAACCGAAACCGGGTATCGGAGGAACGTGGCTGGGAGTTGATGTGGTTGTCTACCGGACTGTTCGCCTGCAGTCAACAATTGCTCAAAGAACTAACCCTGTTCCTGCGGAGTCGCCGGCATCCCATTTCCCAGGATTCGCTGCACCGACTGCAGAAAACCATCCGGAACGGTCAACGCAAATACCCACCCCATCAAGTGGAAGTGGAAGCCATCCAGCACAAAACCACCCAAATTTTCCACAAAGTGTACTTCCCGGATGATACCGATGAGGCGTTCGAGGTGGATTCCTCTACGCGAGCGAAAGATTTCTGCCAGAACATTTCACAGCGGCTGAATCTGCGGTCCAGTGAAGGTTTTAGCTTGTTTGTAAAAATAGCCGACAAGGTGATATCAGTGCCAGAAGGAGATTTCTTCTTCGATTTTGTGCGCCATTTGACCGATTGGATCAAAAAGGCTCGACCGACGAGGGATGGGTCAAATCCGCAGTTCACATATCAGGTGTTCTTCATGAAGAAGCTGTGGACCAATACGGTACCGGGGAAGGACAAGAATGCCGATCTGATATTCCACTACCATCAGGAGTTGCCAAAGCTGCTGCGAGGCTATCACAAGTGTTCGAAGGATGAGTCGGTGAAGCTGGCCGCATTGGTTTATCGAGTACGGTTCGGGGAGAGCAAGCAGGAGCTACAAGCCATTCCGTAAGTTTCAAATTATGCTTTTTAACTTCTCTTTGGGGCTTCAGAAGCAATGTTTCCATTCAGTTGTACTTGAAAAAGGTTCTAAATCCTAGGAGGTTTCACCGTAGGCAGATATTTTTTTATTGATTTTAAGACCGCGCTACGTATATCTTCAAATAGTAGATCAAAGAAAACAGTTTCCCACCAAATGACGGATGAATTCCGCTTCTGGTAGAAATCGCCAATCAGTGTGGGCAAAACATTTCAATATTGTTTATATGGGTACAGTATGGACTTTGGGGTAGTGAAGGAAACTTCAAGTTTGGTGCCATCAACAACGACAAGGTGGTTTTTGTATGGCGAAAGGTACAAATGGTCCAAATACTCTTGAATTCGTTCTCATCCATTACCGACACTGCCGAACCGCTATCGACCTCCTTGCGGAAAAAATACGGTCTTCAATCAGTAGCTCCACCATGCAAGGTTCACTAATACGATTTATGGTAGAAATCAACATGCAGGTTTCCTCATCCGACTCCGATTTACTGGTTTTTACTTCCTCTCGTAACTTTTTGAAATAATCCGTGCTGCTCGACGTTTGGGTAACTGGGCTTGATGCAGAGTTGACGGATAAATTTCTTTTTTTTAATCTTAATTCCAAACAAAACTTTTTAGTACGTCTCGTTTTGTTGTAATGAGTACATTAAAACGCCTTTCGACCATCGGAAAACGAACGACTTCCGCTTCTACTGCGACTGTTGCGGAAATTACGGTATCTATTTTCAGACATTCTAACATCGCGATTTCTTCATCGGTGCTCCGACTTAAAAACGTTTCTTCCTTTGATAACAACGTTAGCAACAACTGTAAATAGCCGGTCATTTGTCTCACAAGCTGTAATTCCTGCACTCTCAGTATTGAAGTATTGACAATAGTTTTATTTCCACTCTTGCTAGAGTTAAATCTTCAAATTCTAACAGTTTTTGTTGAACATCTTTGTCAAAAACTCCCATCACCAATTTATCTCGAATCGCGGTGTCTTTAATATCTCTTGCAGCTTCACATTCAGGATGAAGTCCTCCACCTCCTGATTTTCCACTTGAGACATTTAGCAAATTTGTATCTTTGGAACATCAACTTTATCAAAACGCCATACTAATGAGATAAATAATGATGTCTTCGTAGGTTCGATTTGATAAATCCTGGCCTGGATGAAGCAATTTTAATTCGATGTATGTTTCATGTTTCTCATATAGTTGTGCTTCATCGTTTAGTCCCATTTTCGCTAATCCATCCGCTATTTCATTACCATTTACCTGTACATGGCTAGGTATCCACTGGAATGCAGTACCCCATTTTTCGGCTATGCTTAAGATTTCTGCAACAAGTCTTCACCAGTTATCCTAGCCTTGTCCAATATCTGGCATGAAGATCTTGAATCCGTGTAGACTACAAAAACAGATACTCCTCCTGCTCTATTATTTGCATAGCATACCAAATTGCTGTTAATTCAGCTGTTGTTATGGAGCACTCCTGGGTCAAGCGAAAAAAGTGTCTTCTGTTGGAATTTTCAATGTATATCCCTATACCACAATGACTTGCTTCTTTTGATGCATCAGTAAAGATTCTGCCACGATTTTGGAATTTACCATACATTACTCCCAAGGTCATTTGTTTTAGTCGTTTGCTGCTTGTATTATCCTTAACTATCGGGTCTTCACTCAGCTGTATGTTTATTGTAACATTCTCGTGATGTTCTATCTTGGTCAGAGATGATATTCTGCTATACAACTCCTTGTCAGCCATATAAACTCTTTCCATATACGTGTATTTGTTTGGATCATCTATCTGGTGATTGATCAACTTGCTCAGTTGTTTGCAAACAATGTTGTTACGGTAGAAGCATCTGGCAATCTCTCTTCCAGTAACCATCTCTTGACGCAGATGTAACGGCTCTAGTCCACTCAATGCAGAAAGGGCATTCAACGGTGTAGATCTCGTATTTCCGGTGATTTTTCTCAAACATTGATTATTCACCACGTCCAATATTTTCCTGGTTGTAGCAGCCGCGTTGTTGTGGACCACACAACCATACTCTAATATGCTTCTATTCAAAGGAGGGTAAAGTTTAGCTAAGACCTGTGGATGAGAACCGTATTTTGTGCCACTTATAATTTTTAACATATTTTGACGGTCTTTTATTTTTGCTCTTATCGTCTTAATATGTGCGCCAAAATTGAGAGATTTGTCCAAGTATACCCCCAGGTAAAGGTGTTTATTTACAGTTTCGAGTTTATTACCATTAGCGAAAAGAGTAAATGGCTTTCTACTCAGACCCATGACCATCACTTTGGATTTTTCGGAATTAATATTTAAATTCAGACGCATACAGGCCTCTATGAACAGGTTAAGGAATTCTTGAGCTCTTTCTTCCAGAACATTCCAGTTTTTAGCTGTTACTATGATTTCAAAATCATCCGCATATTGTACGAGGCTAACACCTTCTACTCTGAGACTATGCAACTCTGCGGTATACACGTTAAATAGTGTGGGGGACAGAACGTCACCTTGTGGTAAACCATTACTTATCCTTCTTGTAAGAATAGCTGTCCTGGTGTGAAAGTTTATTTTGCGATCTGTTAAAAATGACCCAATCCATGTTGTTATGTCCGCTGGTACGCCATACCTGCTAAGTGTATTAATCAGTGTATCCGTTCGCACAGCATTAAACGCATTTGAGAGATCTACACAAATCAAAGCTGAGAGATTATTCTCTCTGCGATTTCTTTTGAGTTCGTTCACGACGTAGCAGATAGCAGTATTTGTCGACATATTCTTTCTAAAACCAAAAGAGGTCGGGGGTAGGATTTGGTTGGTTTCTAAATGTAAATGTAGCTCGGCCAGAACCGCAGAGTTAACAATCTTGTTGGTACGAGAGATATAGGCCTTTTTCCTTCAGGACTTGTTTGGTCTTTACCCGGTTTAGGAATTGCCACCATTTTGATCGATTTTAATTCATCATTAGGAAATCCTCTCATCCACATAATATTCAGCTCACTGATAATGTTTCTAACTACTGTTGGGTTAAGTCTGCGCAAGATTTCATAGGAAAGACCGTCTTCGCCCGGGGCTGAATGGATTTTTTTAGAATGGTTTTGGCTTGAGTGAATCGATTTTTATTATTTTTCTACGAACGTTAATTTCATTTGACATTTGTGTTTGTTTGTATTACAAGCAAAACTCAATTTCGAGATGAATTCTACAAATATGTGTACACGCAAAATAATCTGCACGTAGTGGCTACGTGAAAAGCTGCATAATTTTTATCTAATTGATTTTCACGTTAATTTTAAGAAAATATGTAAACACTCCCCTAATAAGAATTGATGCATTATTTAGGAACATCACCTACAAATTACGTGAATTTTCAATTAATTCAACGCGATGTGAAGCTACGAGAAATGTGTTTAGTACCGAAATGAAATTTGAATCGACTACACTATTTATTATTCCTTTCTATTGTTGATGGTTTGAATTGTAATGAAAATAAAATATAAATTTTACACAAAATTTAAATAATTGTCACTAACTTATTTTCATAAACACTTTCGAAAAATTTAAGTTATAAAATACACTCCATTTCGGAGGCTCTGCAACGCAGCTTGTAAAAACCTGATGAAATTGAAAAAAAATGATAAAAAATAAATAATCTTAATGCTTACGAATTTGCGTGGTCTGGATCAACCAAGAACGTGTTTAATTGCCATTCTCGAATCTATCCCAGATGATGTTACGAACGGCATCCGGCTTAACATCTAATACGTCCCACAAAATGATGTGCCACCAGTTCAACGGAAAGAATCTTGCTTACAGGACCATAACTATCAAATTTGAAACAGAAAAAAATAGTTGTTGAGATTTCGAAAAGATTTCCTGAATCAAACTCACCAGAATGCAAAAATTTGGCGGTAATCCTTTTGTAGATTTCCGACTGCTTTGAACCCACTTATGGGTATACCGGTATCCTCCCTCTTGATCAGCTTGAATTTTTCTAATCTGCCTGCCTTCCGAACGGTGAGAATAATCATTTTTCTCCTACGCAATATTCGAGTTCATTTCAAAACAACTGCTGAACAGGTACTCAAGAAAACCACGAAACTAGCGAAAACAAATCACAACTTCCCTATGTGTCCCAAGAGTAAAACAAATTAGCTGACTGATGCAATTACCTTTTCTTATAAGAATTTAAGAAAAATTATACTCGAAACGCTCGAACTCGATTCAAAATCATTCACTTAGACTTTACGTGAAATTCATGAGGCAATTATGTGGCGTACTCAAAACACTGTGATTACTACAAGACTCGCGTAAGATCTATGTGGTTCAACCAAATCTTAGTTTACGTGAAAGATCTTGTAGAAATAATTTCTAAATTACTTTGCGTGTAGATAATGCTCAAGGATTACGGTCCTATTTGCCACTAGCAGTATTGGTGAAACAATTCTGATCGTTTCACACATCCTGTATATGTATAAGTGCATGAGGGTGGCAGCCAAATCGGTCATGTCGAATTTCGAAAATCTACCATATACATTTTTACAAACTTCGGCCGTTTTATGGAAAACCGACTAAAGGCGGCCGCACAGGAAACTTTTTAGGCTACAGGGTTTTTGAAATTCGATAAAAATTCGATAATCTTCTCGGATTCAATCGCGCCATAAAGAACAAATGATAAAACCCTAAGCTCCGAAGGGTTTAGCTGTGAATTAAATTCTGTTTGACTTAACAGAATATGAAACAAATTTATAAGCAGTGAGAAATAGTGAATTGGTAAGGTTATTGAGAGTGCGTACTTTATTTTGTCCAAGCGAAAACTGCCTTTGATTACAATTACGATTAAGTGTGAAGAACATATGCAATTTTTTTGCAAAAATTTTTCACCATGGTTTCAAAAATTCTACAATTTATCTGAATACTTTCAATTGATATTCCTTATGTGACAAAAGATATAGGGATTTGAAAATTTTGATTACATTTGCGTACTTTATTTTGTTGCGTTGTTCTGGCACCCCTGGTAACGATAATTTTTGAAGTCGTGCTTTGCTGGTGACAGATGATAGGATTGAAAAACGAGATAATATTGTTTACCGAAAAACGGAAGTTAGAAAACGTCACGTAAAACGTGATGTGAACTTTTTGGCAGATTTTTATTAATTTTCTTTACTCGAAGAGGTATTTTTCACATTATCACCAAGTAAATTGGATGAACTAACATTCATGCGAACTATTTAGATCTTTCGCTTGAGAGCATCACCATCTGTACACAGGAATACAGAAAACCTTTGCGCAGAAATACAGGTTAGAAATTCATATTATATCAATAAGCTTTACCAGTTCTTTACAATAAGCTAAATATATTCCACAGTCAGGGCCTGTCGCTTATTGGCAGAAATAGGGTGAATCGGTTGACACTGTTTGTTCGTATGTAACACAATCTATTTTTAGCTTTGAGCTGCAATCATTAAAACGCTGCTTCCGAGATTTTAAAAATCATCCGAACATGCGTACTGTACAAAAAAAACCTTTTTTTATTTTTAAAGCCTTTGTATAGAATTTTTTTTTTATTATTGAGCTTTTTAAGATTTTTTTTTTGTGTTGATGGCTTGATAAGTTTGCGCAATTTTTGGGAATTTCTCCCATCCAAATTTGTGCATAAATAATTCACCAAACGAACGATGGGTTTACTCCACCAATGTCAGAATAAGTCAAACTTTTTCAACGTTTTTCTTGCGCATTGCTCAAAACTGAATTTTACTCATGATTTAACATCATTTTTACAATTCTAGCTTGTATACTGATTTTATAACATAACATTAAATAACCAGTGTCCTTTTTCTTTCGCGAATAGTTTTTATAAATACGAACATTCATAGTTTATTTATTTATTTATTTATTAGTCTTCGAAAAAATATTGTTTCGCACAGACTTACCCTAGCAAGCAAAAGTTCGGATAACATTCCTCTATCAGGTTTGATCAGCTTAATCGAGTATGCTAATACAACATCTTTTCAGCTCAATTTTTAAGTAGTTAAACGAACTTTAAAGTTGACAAAAAGTTCGCATTAATCGTCAAACAACTTCTAACCAGCTTCAAAATCCACTTTATAAGCAGCATAAAAAATCGAAAAAATTACTCTTCCGCTCCTTGAATTGCCTTCTCAAGTCTGCTATTTTGATTCGTATTAATCAACTATATTTGTTACTAACTCACATAACATTTAAAAAACATGTTCTTACCAAGCCTAGAACCCGAGCTCACCGCTTGAAAGTTGAGATCCATACTTGTTGCCCCATATGAACATCATGAGTAGGCAACGATTTTACTCGATGTGATGATTTTCTTTAAAACGACTTTCAGGTTCTTATTCCCACTTTCAAGCTGTTAAAAAGTTCTTCCGGAACTTAATGTGTACTTCATATAGTTGTTTCCCAAGTAACGAATGTGTTTATTTATGCAAACACGTGTTGAAGTTCGAAAAAAGTAGATTTTAGCCTTTAAATCTACTTCAAAGTTTCTATAATACGAAGTTGCTTTTGAACGCCCGTTGGAACTAATTAAAAACTTTCAAGTTTACAAAATAGTGCAACAGAGACTTTTTACGAACTATTGAGCTGTACAAAAAGACTTGCAACCCTTTGATAGCTACTTGGTTTTAAAAAAATGAGAAGTACGTAACAAGTAGATTGTTTTTCTTCATACAAACTTTAAAGTTCCCAAAAAGTAGAAACAGAAACCAAAACAGTACTTTAAAGCTTTTTTTGAGTATTGGCTGAACTTGATAAAGAATGAAGTTCCATGGACCTCGAAAAAGCATTTTGAACAGCCAAAAAGTTCCACAGAACTTTTGTACAGCTATATATGAACTTATTAGTTCGTTCCTTAAGTGATATTCGAACTTTTGGTTGCTTGGGTATTGTTCTAGGAGATGCCTTAACCTATTTTTAAATGACTGCTTAGACATACCAAAATCAAAAATTCTAGCACACACATTAAAATAACGGCTACATGTGTCTATTGGATTGTAGTAGCCATACGTGGTTCGATGAGATGGGATCCAAAGAAGCATTTGATTCCTCAGCGGGCGTGTAGGAGCATACAAATTTATGCAATCCAGGAGATCGTTGTTTTCAATATTGCCGCTCAGTAAGTCGAATGTGAATAAACACTGCAGAAATTTCCTTCTACGGGATAGCGTTTCAAGATGAATCAGGTTACATCGATGCTCATAGGAAGTCCTGACTTCGGGATTCCAGTTAAGTTTCCAAAGAGCAAAGCGAACAAACGCTCGCTGGACACCTTCGAGAGATTAACTCAAAGTCAGTTGGAATGGGGCCCAAACTATAGCTGCGTAAGTATACTTCTGACGATCGAACAATAAAGTGTTTTAAGGGGAGTTGGGGGGTGTAGGGTCTAACGGGTAAAAAAAACACCATTTTCACGGTTTTTTTCTAGAGCTATCGTTCAAACAAATGTATTTAAATTTTTTGCATTATACAAAGCATTGTTAAAAGAACATTTAGTAAATTTTTTCGTAGAAAAATATTGAAAAATGAGCCGGTGACGGAGCACTTTCGAGGATGCCTTTTTAGAAAACAGGATTTTCGGTGGACACTGTATCTCAGCACAGAATCATCTGAAGTCAAAAAATCAGAGCAAAATATTTTTAATACATGTTTCTCTGGACCCCGACGTTTTTATTTAACTTAAAAAAAAAATTATGAAATTTTTGTGGCTGTTTGAAGTAAAAACTACGAAAAAATCCGCCATTTTTTATCTGTAAAATCTCCCCAAAGTAAAAAAAGTCTGGTACTTTATATGTAGAAAATATGTTCCAAATTTGAAAAGAATCGGATAAGTAGTTTTCAAATGACGATGTCTACGGACTTTAAAAATGTGCTTTCGAGAAAAACGCGTTTGAAGTTTCTGCTCTTGCTTTCTTGAAGTATTAGATAGGAGGAGATAAAGGCCTATAATTTCTACAGTTTTGCTTCAATTGACTTGAAAATTTGACACAACATTCTTGAAATGTTTTACAATAAGAAAAAAAAATCGATTTTTTGAAAGTGTTAGACCCTACCCCCCCCCTTAAGTGCATACACGTCGTTGAAATGGATTGTGTTGCGACGGAGGAAACCAAGCATGGCATAAGCCTTGGCGGTTATTGTAGTGATGTGCGTGTGAAATCTCAACCGGTTATCGAAGGTTACACCGAGGTCCTTAATGTAATTTGTCGGAAAAGCTTTAGGTCGTCTGCATAAAATAGTTTATGCGACGTCAGCATGTCACACAAATCGTTAACGAACAGTATGAATATTAACGGCCCAAGATGACTGCCTTGGGGAACGCCGGATGGTGTCAAAAATTTCGATGAGCAGAAAGAGTTGACTCTAACATAGGCCAAGCGGGAGTTCAAATACGAAGCGAGCCACTTTGTTATGCACTCAGGAAGTCCAAGGTGTCTAGGTCTAGCTTTGGAGAAATCGATGTATACAGTTTGCACTTGCTGACGTTTTTCGAGTTTTGGTACCACAAAATTTGTGAATGCTATCAGGTTCGACGTTGTTGAGCGTTTTTTCATGAATCCATGTTGAGCGCCATCAATTAACTGCGCTATAGACGGATATATTGCATCGTACACTAAAGATTCAAGTATTTTCGCAAAATAGTTAAGGATTGAAATCGGACGGTAGTTTTCGACGGAACGTGCGCTGCCGGTTTTATGCACAGGTGTGACCGATGCTATTTTCCACGCCTGCGGGAAAATTCCAGATGACAGGGACATATTAAAAATCCTTGTTAGTGGTATCGCTATTGCGGAGCCACAGTTTTTTACGAACACCGGTGGCAAATTGTCATGTCCTGGTCCTTTCGAAACGTTTACTGCTATAAGGGCATTATAAACGTCAACATCAGAAAGTGTAACAGTGGGTAAACGGATATTGTATGACGGTAAAGATTCAAGTGATACAGTTGAAGTGAGTCCATCGTCATTCAGGAAAACTGACTGGAAGAACTCAGCAAACAGGTTTGCGGAGTCGGTAAACGTTTCTACTGTCTTGCCGGAGAATTTTATTACCAACTGGTATACTGCAGTACTTTTTTCGGTTACACGTTACACGTTTTGAGCCCACTTATCTATTAAAAATTGTAAACAAACGCATTATGCAAGCATCAATCTTCCTAGCTGATCAATCTTTTAATTCATTGTTGAAACAAGAAAACAGAAAAAATCTTTTGATGACAGCCTAGAGCTACAGAAAGCTTAACACATTCAATATAAGTCGTTGCAATCATATGTATCCAACGACGCGATATGTCTGTTAGATGAGCAAACTCTAATGAAATTCTGTCTATCTAAACACTCTTTTTACGAAGTTTTGAATGTTGATCTCTGCACTGACTATCTTGAACTCTAAAACTCAAAGCCCAGACAATCAAGGATTTATTTATTGATCAACATTCGATATAGATTCGAATTCGATTCGATTTGATTTAGAAATTGAAAACTCCGTAACCATAGCCAAAAAATAACCAACTTTCATTGTTGCAGACAAATGCTACGTGAGCTGGTTCCCTCGGATCTGATCAAACTGCAAACAACAAACGATTGGAAACGGTCAATCGTGGCAGCTTACAACCAGGATGCCGGCATGTCGCCAGAGGATGCCAAAATCACCTTCCTCAAAATAGTGTACAGGTAATTACTTGAAGTCGAATTTCTCTAAAACCATTTAACTGATGTTTGAATTTTTTCTTTACAGATGGCCAACGTTCGGGTCTGCCTTCTTCGAGGTTAAACAAACAACGGAACCCAACTATCCGGAGATGCTGCTGATCGCTATCAACAAGCATGGCGTCAGTTTGATCCATCCTAGCTCCAAGGTGAGATTTTGTTTTAATAAAACTTGGACTTAGATTACTAATTTTTTTATGGTTTTATCTTCAGGACATTCTGGTCACCCATCCGTTTACGCGCATTTCCAACTGGTCATCGGGCAATACATACTTCCACATGACCATCGGCAATCTGGTGCGCGGATCCAAGCTTCTGTGCGAAACATCACTCGGTTACAAGATGGACGATCTGCTGACCTCGTACATCTCCCTGATGCTAACCAATATGAACAAACAGCGAACAATTAGGGTTAAATAATTAAAAAAAAACAACAACAACAACAACACCATCAGCACTGAGTGGTTGCTTGAAGCAGCATGATTCATTTATATTTTTTCTTTCAGTTTTAAAGCCTCCAACTGGGGCACATTAGGGAAACTTTACAAAATATTTATTTGGTTTGAGCTTGGCTTTATATGTTTTGTTTTAGCTTGCAATCAATGCACACACGATCATTATTCGATATTTAGAACGGTTAGTTAAGCCTTTTCCGGAAGCAGAAACTTGGAAAAGGGTGTTGGATTCCTTAAATCTTATTTGAACACCTTTGTACGAATCATCACGATCAAACTCACATGTCGGTGCAAAATGCTTTAGAGCGATCTGGAACAAATGAAAAAAAAAGATTTGTCGGAACTGTAAAGTCTACACGATAACGTTTCAATTTGTTTTAATCAATCGACTATTTTATACTTCAAATCACTTTTTTTAAGGCCATTTTAGCTTTTTTTCTATTGATATTTTTATCACTTACTTCGAACGCTCTCAATCATCACAATATAATTGAAAATAAAATAAACTGCTTTATTTATTCACAACTTACTCCGCAAACACCAATTTCCATGCTAACAAACTCCTATTGTTTTTCCTCAATCACGCACGATTCCCTTCTGTTAGGGCATAATTTAAAAGAAAACCAGTTTATAGCTAGGACATATTCGTTAGTAAGAATAGTTTTTAAAGGTGCAAATCCGCTGCAACTAAAATAGGTAGAAAGTGCATTAGTCGTCAAAATTTCAATCCTTCAATTCAGTCCGGGGAAACGTGAGATTGAGTGAGTGTGAATGTGACTCTATTTTCAAAAATTCTGGAAATCGAAGAAGAATGAAAGATTGTATGAAAAATGGACAATAAAAATGGTACATGCGAGAAGACTAAGATCACTAGTTTCCTGGAAAGTGAAGTTATATTTTTTTGTAATTTTATTATATAACATTGTTATGCCTACCTTTATACTATTTTCTATGATCGATATACAATAAAATATGCGTAGTTAAATGAATAATGTGTTTTTATATTCATCATTGACATTCCATTGTTTAATTTGCCAAAGCGATAATTCTTCGTTGTTTTTCTGTAACGCTGTCTTGTTCGTAAACTGCCTAAACAGCGTAAACAGCTATTTTCCTCTGACTTAGGACTCCATATTTTTGAACATCTCGAAGATTTATCTAGTTGTATGCCGTATTGTAGAAAGTTATCTAACCTTTGAATAAATAAAAGATTTTTATTTTAAATTTTCCAAACAATTCTTACAAGCCCACCTAGAAGATAGACTTAATTAAAGGATGTTGAAATATCTCAAATTCTAACAAAAAGTACACGCAACCTTACTAAATAACATCACTCTTTCATAGTATTATATCAAGATTATATCTCAATCAGATAGGCTTTTGACCATAAAAAACTGCCAAAAATATAAATCTTGCATACAAGCTTGTGTCGCGATTTTACGAATCTCAATTCAGAGATTCACTTAAATTCAAATTCAGCCTATAGTCTATGTTTC